>NC_072377.2:28944545-29247575 GCF_028885625.2 Pongo pygmaeus
AAAAAGAAACGAGCAAAGCCTCCAAGAAATGTGGGACTATGTGAAAAGACCAAATCTACGTCTGATTGGTGTACCTGAAAGTGACGGGGAGAATGGAACCAAGTTGGAAAACACTCTGCAGGATATTATCCAGGAGAACTTCCCCAATCTAGCAAGGCAGGCCAACATTCAGATTCAGGAAATACAGAGAACGCCACAAAGGTACTCCTCGAGAAGAGCAACTCCAAGACACATAATTGTCAGATTCACCAAAGTTGAAATGAAGGAAAAAATGTCAAGGGCAGCCAGAGAGTAAGGTCGGGTTACCATCAAAGGGAAGCCCATCAGACTAACAGCGGATCTCTCGGCAGAAACCCTACAAGCCAGAAGAGAGTGGGGGCCAATATTCAACATTCTTAAAGAAAAGAATGTTCAACCCAGAATTTCATATCCTGCCAAACTAAGCTTCATAAGTGAAGGAGAAATAAAATACTTTACAGACAAGCAAATGCTGAGAGATTTTGTCACCACCAGGCCTGCCCTAAAAGAGCTCCTGAAGGAAGCACTAAACATGGAAAGGAACAACCAGTACCAGCCACTGCAAAATCATACCGAAATGTAAAGACCATCGAGACTAGGAAGAGACTGCATCAACTAACGAGCAAAATATCCAGCTAACATCATAATGACAGGATCAGATTCACACATAACAATATTAACTTTAAATGTGAATGGACTAAATGCTCCAATTAAAAGACATAGACTGGCAAATTGGATAAAGAGTCAAGACCCATCAGTGTGCTGTATTCAGGAAACCCATCTCACGTGCAGAGACACACATAGGCTCAAAATAAAAGGATGGAGGAAGATCTACCAAGCAAATGGAAAACAAAAAAAGGCAGGGGTTGCAATCCTAGTCTCTGATAAAACAGACTTTAAACCAACAAAGATCAAAAGAGACAAAGAAGGCCATTACATAATGGTAAAGGGATTAATTCAACAAGAAGAGCTAACTATCCTAAATATATATGCACCCAATACAGGAGCACCCAGATTCATAAAGCAAGTCCTGAGTGACCTACAAAGAGACTTAGACTCCCACACATTAATAATGGGAGACTTTAACACCCCACTGTCAACATTAGACAGATCAACGAAACAGAAAGTCAACAAGGATACCCAGGAATTGAACTCAGCTCTGCACCAAGCGGACCTAATAGACATCTACAGAACTCTCCACCCCAAATCAACAGAATATACATTTTTTTCAGCACCACACCACACCTATTCCAAAATTGACCATATAATTGGAAGTAAAGCTCTCCTCAATAAATGTAAAAGAACAGAAATTATAACAAACTATCTCTCAGATCACAGTGCAATCAAGCTAGAACTCAGGATTAAGAATCTCACTCAAAACCGCTCAACTACATGGAAACTGAACAACATGCTCCTGAATGACTACTGGGTACATAACGAAATGAAGGCAGAAATAAGGATGTTCTTTGAAACCAACGAGAACCAAGACACAACACACCAGAATCTCTGGGATGCATTCAAAGCAGTGTGTAGAGGGAAATTTATAGCACTAAATGCCCACAAGAGAAAGCAGGAAAGATCCAAAATTGACACCCTAACATCACAATTAAAAGAACTAGAAAAGCAAGAACAAACACATTCAAAAGCTAGCAGAAGGCAAGAAATAACTAAAATCAGAGCAGAACTGAAGGAAATAGAGACACAAAAAACCCTTCAAAAAATAAATGAATCCAGGAGCTGGTTTTTTGAAAGGATCAACAAAATTGATAGACCACTAGCAAGATTAATAAAGAAAAAAAGAGAGAAGAATCAAATAGATGCAATAAAAAATGATAAAGGGGATATCACCACCGATCCCACAGAAATACAAACTACCATCAGAGAATATTACAAACACCTCTACGCAAATAAACTAGAAAATCTAGAAGAAATGGATAAATTCCTCAACACATACACCCTCCCAAGACTAAACCAGGAAGAAGTTGAATCTCTGAATAGACCAATAACAGGAGCTGAAATTGTGGCAATAATCAATAGCTTACCAACCAAAAAAAGTCCAGGACCAGATGGGTTCACAGCCGAATTCTACCAGAGGTACAAGGAGGAGCTGGTACCATTCCTTCTGAAACTATTCCAATCAATAGAAAAAGAGGGAATCCTCCTGAACTCATTTTATGAGGCCAGCATCATCCTGATACCAAAGACTGGCAGAGACACAACAAAAAAAGAGAATTTTAGACCAATATCCTTGATGAACATTGATGCCAAAATCCTCAATAAACTACTGGCAAACAGAATCCAGCAGCACATCAAAAAGCTTATCCACCATGATCAAGTGGGCTTCATCCCTGGGATGCAAGGCTGGTTCAATATACGCAAATCAATAAATGTAATCCAGCATATAAACAGAACCAAAGACAAAAACCACATGATTATCTCAATAGATGCAGAAAAGGCCTTTGACAAAATTCAACAATGCTTCATGCTAAAAACTCTCAATAAATTAGGTATTGATGGGATGTATCTCAAAATAATAAGAGGTATTTATGACAAACCCAAAGCCAATATCATACTGAATGGGCAAAAACTGGAAGCATTCCCTTTGAAAACTGGCACAAGACAGGGATGCCCTCTCTCACCACTCCTATTCAACATAGTGTTGGAAGTTCTGGCCAGGGCAATTAGGCAAGAGAAGGAAATCAAGGGTATTCAATTAGGAAAAGAGGAAGTCAAATTGTCCCTGTTTGCAGATGACATGATAGTATATCTAGAAAACCCCATTGTCTCAGCCCAAAATCTCCTTAAGCTGATAAGCAACTTCAGCAAAGTCTCAGGATACAAAATCAATGTACAAAAATCACAAGCATTCTTATACATCAATAACAGACAAACAGAGAGCCAAATCATGAGTGAACTCCCATTCACAATTGCTTCAAAGAGAATAAAATACCTAGGAATCCAACTTACAAGGGATGTGAAGGACCTCTTCAAGGAGAACTACAAACCACTGCTCAAGGAAATAAAAGAGGATACAAACAAATGGAAGAACATTCCATGCTCATGGGTAGGAAGAATCAATATCATGAAAATGGCCATCCTTCCCAAGGTAATTTACAGATTCAATGCCATCCCCATCAAGTTACCAATGACCTTCTTCACAGAATTGGAAAAATCTACTTTAAAGTTCATATGGAACCAAAAAAGAGCCCGCATCGCCAAGTCAATCCTAAGCCAAAAGAACAAAGCTGGAGGCATCACACTACCTGACTTCAAACTATACTACAAGGCTACAGTAACCAAAACAGCATGATACTGGTACCAAAACAGAGATATAGATCAATGGAACAGAACAGAGCCGTCAGAAATAATGCCACATATCTACAACTATCTGATCTTTGACAAACCTGAGAAAAACAAGCAATGGGGAAAGGATTCCCTATTTAATAAATGGTGCTGGGAAAACTGGCTAGCCATATGCAGAAAGCTGAAACTGGATCCCTTGCTTACACCTTATACAAAAATCAATTCAAGATGGATTAAAGACTTAAATGTTAGACCCAAAACCATAAAAACCCTAGAAGAAAACCTAGGCATTACCATTCAGGACATAGGCATGGGCAAGGACTTCATGTGTAAAACACCAAAAGCAATGGCAACAAAAGCCAAAATTGACAAATGGGATCTCATTAAACTAAAGAGCTTCTGCACAGCAAAGGAAACTACTATCAGAGTGAACAGGCAACCTACAAAATGGGAGAAAATTTTCGCAACCTACTCATCTGACAAAGGGCTAATTCCAGAATCTACAATGAACTCCAACAAATTTACAAGAAAAAAACAAACAACCCCATCAAAAAGTGAGCGAAGGACATGAACAGACACTTCTCAAAAGAAGACATTTATGCAGCCAAAAAACACATGAAAAAATGCTCACCATCACTGGCCATCAGAGAAATGCAAATCAAAACCACAATGAGATACCATCTCACACCAGTTAGAATGGCAATCATTAAAAAGTCAGGAAACAACAGGTGCTGGAGAGGATGTGGAGAAATAGGAACACTTTTACACTGTTGGTGGGATTGTAAACTAGTTCAACCCTTGTGGAAGTCAGTGTGGCGATTCCTCAGGGATCTAGAACTAGAAATTCCATTCGACCCAGCCATCCCATTACTGGGTATATACCCAAAGGACTATAAATCATGCTGCTATAAAGACACATGCACACGTATGTTTATTGCAGCATTATTCACAATAGCAAAGACTTGGAACCAACCCAAATGTCCAACAATGATAGACTGGATTAAGAAAATGTGGCGCATATACACCATGGAATACTATGCAGCCATAAAAAATGATGAGTTCATGTCCTTTGTAGGGACATGGATGAAATTGGAAATCATCATTCTCAGTAAAGTATCGCAAGAACAAAAAACCAAACACCGCATATTCTCACTCATAGGTGGAAATTGAACAATGAGAACACATGGACACAGGAAGGGGAACATCACACTTCGGGGACTATTGTGGGGTGGGGGGAGAGGGGAGGGATAGCATTGGGAGATATACCTAATGCTAGATGAAGAGTTGGTGGGTGCAGCGCACCAGCATGGCACACGTATACATATGTAATTTACCTGCACGTTGCGCACATGTACCATAGAGCCTAAAGTATAATAATAATAATAATAATAATAATAATAATAATAAAGAAAAAAAGGGCAAAAGTTCATTATGCTATTAATTTCATTTCTAATTCTGTGTGAGTAACATATGTTTATACTGTTTAAAATTCCACAAAGATTTTGTCTGACTTAATACCCAAAGTAGTGGAAATGTCTAACTACAATATATTATTAATTTGGAGTATAGGGTTATTTCATGAGGATGTTAACATGAGTTCTTGACTTTTAGTTGGGGTACACACACATTAGATCTCTTTTCCAACGTACAGTCCAAGAATTATGCATACCAAAATTACAGAAGATGTTTGTTAAAAAGTCAGATTCCAACCATATTACCTTTAAATATATAGTAATTTTTTATTGTAATTTGACATATAAATAATTTTAGGACTGTGTTATATATATATGTCTGAAATTCAGAATTACTCGACTTTGTCTAATTTTAAATTTAATATTTAAATACATGGGTATTGATGGAATTGTTGCACCCTGTATTCTTTACAAATGTATTAATATATATATCTAGACATCTATTTATAGATAGTCAGACATGTTATACATGTATACATGGGAAGATTTTTAGAGGGTTTTTGATATTTTGGTAGCTTCTTGTGTTTTAACATTATATTTGCTTTACTTTTTTACCTTGCTAGGTATGTTTTTATATATCAAACATCTTTATTCATTATTCATTCCAAATGATACAGATTCCTTGGCTTACTACATTAGCACATCTGGATTTGAGGCATGAAAATCTGTCTCTACAAAATATAACAAGAGATTTTGGTGCACAGTACCATTTAAAACCGTTGGAATAAACCACAGAATGACACCAGAAGGATTGTGGTAAGCTTGGTAACTGAGTTTGAAATAGTTGTGCAGGTGGTTCCTTCCAATTTCCCCACTCCTTGAGTTAATCTTATTTACAGAATCTGATGAGACAAATTTTATCCTAAACCTAATAGACTTAGCTTTCTAGATTCATGTTGTACAACACATTTCGGATGAAATAGACCTTATTCTGTTAATCTTAGTAATAGTTCTCATCTCCTTGAATGTAAATATTTTATTTTAAAATATTTATTATTTTCTGTAGCCTATATACTGTTATTTATAATGTTCAGTTATTAAATGTTTTGATTATGTATCTTTTATATTCATGATTGTATATCATTTATTTTTCTAGCTGTCAGAGATCAAACTATAGAACTAAGCATCTGCTGACCATGCTTCTTTCAGTCTATCTTATTTAAAATGTAGTGAAATGTCCTAATTCTTGAGAGAGGAATTTCTTTCTCCTAGCTGACACGGCCCCTTGAAAATCTAGGTGCAATTTAATAATTTAGAAATCCTTTGGGCATGGTTTGACATGGACTACATAAAAGCATTAAATGAATAAATAAGTAGGTAACCTATGAGCTTATAATAAGATTGCCACGACATATAAAACTAATACTTAAATATTGAAAGTGGATATCTAGGAGTTCATAAATTTAATACTGACATAATTACACCTTCCCATTTGCGCTTCATTCTTGTAATCGCTTGTAACCACCACCGCCCCACCCCAGATAGCACGAATCTGTGAATCTATGTAGGATAGATGTAATTTAGATAGATTTAGTAATAAAGGCAGATTCTAGAGGATGATTACCTTAGTAAATTTGTGGAATGGTAGTTCTGTATGGCACTGGAGAACACAATTTTCCCAGCTTTCCAACGAGTGCCTAACAGGTACAATCTTACAATAGTACAGATTACTTTCCGTCTGGGCCTTGGAATTTTTACCACACAGTAACAGGATGATTTATCGCTGGACTAATCTTAAGGGCATTCTGTGATCCCTAGCAATTTGTTTGCCTATAGTCATGGGCCCTTCTGCATACATTAGCCTCACACACTGTATAAAGCAATGCTTCTCACCTATACGTTATCTTCTCTTTCATAAGGAATATTTCTAAATAATTTTTAAATGTATACAGGTACCTCTTTATATATGACAATGTAAAATTTCCTAATTAAAGAGCCATATGGGTCACAGGATTTAGGCAACACAATCTGCTATTGAACATGTTTTAACGTTCTGTATCAATGAATGAATCAATCTGTTTATATTAAGTATTACGCATATATGTGGATGAATAATATTTTGAAATAGTATGGGTATGTGTTTACCAGCGTGTCTCTGCCTTTTTCTTCCATTGAGAAAGATAGCTTTGTATTTAATTTCTTATTGTCAGTACATAGAGCATCAAAAAAAGAGACATGGTCAATAACACCTTCAGGCTATCAATTCTCAAATATTCAAGCCTTAAGAAAACTTATGGGAAAGAACACTATTGGGTAAAGGTAGTAGTAGTTTTAAAAAGATGAAGAGAAAAGTCCCCCTTAAGACTAACAAAATAATCCTTAAACTGGATAAGGACACAGAAATTACAGGTACTCAGTGCCCTGAGTCTATCCAGTGTCAAGCATCTTCATAGTCCCAATGAGGCCCAGCAGAGTCCTAGAAAATACTGGCTGTGTGATGCATTGAGGCAGGTACATGACTGTTCAGAGAGAGGATAGAGAGAGTACCAGGAAGGTGCTAAGGATGACAATTTTTTTGCATGGTGATGTGGGTAGGACTCAATGAGAAGATGATTTTTGAGCAAATTTTAGAAGGAATAGAAAAGGCAAGTATATTTCTGAGAGCAGCTGTCCAAGTAAAAGTACACAGTCTAGATCAGCTAATCTCATCTCTGTATATTAGTAACAAAAACTCACCAGATAATTCAATAGTGTGTTTAGGGTTGTGAAAAATTGGCCTAGATTATAGAGATAAGGAGAAAGGATACAGACACATTCACTTGGTTATTGACATTGAAGGAAGGAATACTCACCTTTCTAGTCTTCCCTAAACAAACTGAGGTACTTAGTCTATCCACTCCAAAGTTCAGGTCTCTGAAACGAGGTGGGGAGGTGGATAGGTCAGTGGAACCACTTCTCAGTACTTGGCAAAAGTAGACTCTCATGAGGCAGCTTTAAGTCAAGACTGTTGCCTTCAGTGATATAGAAACATTTCTTTTTGGCTAGAGGTTAGAAGAAAACTATAGAAAGATCATATTTCAAGAAGATACAAAGAAAGCTGCACCAGGTTATTTGTAACAGGATCCTCAGAACTTTGACAAATGCCCAGACCAAAAACAAAGCAAAACAAAACAACACAGAAACAAAACCTATTTAGACTGGTAGCCAATGTGTCTCTGTTTAGACTGGTGGCCAACGTGTCTCTGAGAAACTGAAGGAGTCTTTTTTTTCCATGTTGTCTCACAGTCAATAATAATGATCTTAATTGTGCTTGCAGAAAAGCAGAGGAAGTATATTAAGAGAATTCTGGTAAGTATGAAACTATGATCTTAGTGACTGTAAAGTAATAAAAGAACAATACAGTTGTAGAGGCTGATCATTTGTGGGCAATCCAAAAAAAAAAAAAAGCAGACTTATCCACAATGATAGAACCACATCAAAGATAAAACACCCAAATGGAGGTGTCCAGCACATACATGGAATTTTGAGGTCTGGAGCTCAAGAAAAACATCAGGATAGGTTGCAAGCATTTGGGAGTCATCATTCCATAAAAAATTGAAAATATAAAAATTGATTACATTGTTCATGTATGGCATGCATGCATTGTAAAGGTAAATGGGGCAGAAAGAAATCCCAGGAAAACACTAATTTTAAGAGCCAGAAAGAAAGAAAGTTCATGAAGAAGAATGGAAAGGAACATAGGTGGCTGGAGAGTTGCAAGAAATATCACCTGGCCCTTAATGTTACCTGCAATGTAGTTTATCTGCACCCCAAGTACCTGTCAGGAAGTATAAGTGCCAATTCCTTGGTGCTTTGCAGAAAATACAACCTTTTTGATGTAACCTTTGGGGCATGCAGTTTATCCATTCTACGTAATCTATCCCTAGATCATATGAGAACAGCTGAGGCTGCAAATATAAAGTACTTTATTTCAGCCTCCTTAGAATGGTTTTATTGAAATACCTTTGGCAACAGCCATTATGGGATGCTATAAGATGTAGTTTTATTAAACTTGTCCTCTATTTTTTGTAAAATTGAAGTGTTCAATAAATTTCAGTTTTCTATGTGAGGACTGACACTAGGAATGTCTTCTTGGCCACTGTACTGGGAATAGTACCTCGGTAAATTTTCTGTTCCTTTATAACATTACCATTTATTTAGCTGATCAAAATTTGATCTTTGCATTACCTGGAAGAGGCAAGTAAATGGTCCAACTTTATTATAGAGGAGTTTAAGTCACATTTCATATTTAACCTCACCTGGCTTTTTTTTAACCTATGCTACTCTATTTTTATTTGTTTTTTATTGTTTCATTACACTTTCTTCTATTGAATGTATGGAAGTCAACTTAAACTATGCTATTTTCCATTTACCCATTCTGATCCAGCATCCATCCTCCTCCACTTTGAACTGTGTCTTTGGAAGCTGAACTTTGTGAATGACAGCAACCCAGCTCATTTTTCCTCAGGCTTCAGCATACCTTTGGCTAATGGGAGATATAGCCTAGAGATCAGGGGGACTGGAAGATAGAGAATGAGTTTGAGCTATCAATGTCTCCAGAGTTTTTTTGTTTGTTTGTTTTACTTTTTGGGCTGTGATTTGACAGCAGCCGTAACTCTTATTCCCACCTGTGACCATAGAAGTCTTCAGTTTTTGGTTACAAAATTTCTTCCTTTTTCATCTCAAGCCTGGATATGACATTGGCTTCCTACTATTGCTCTCAGCCTGGTGTTTAGCCATTTTTGTTTGCTTAAACCTATTCAAAATTTTATAAAAGTCATTCTTCTACCTGTCTTCTGTTAACTCTTGCCATGTATCTTGTTTCCTGTTGAGATATGTTCTGATCAAGGCATCTTAATAATTGTTCGATTAAAGACATTTTCTACTTTATTGTTTGCATCCACACATGAGTGTACACTTACAGAGTCACAAACATGAACTAAGTGAATTATTTTTATTTTTATGAGCCAAGATTCTGAAGCACAGAATGGAAAAAAAAATTAACAAATTTTTCTCTTAATAGCTTTGTTTATCTAGTCTTATTTCTCTCAATGTCACTTAAACAAATTAAAATTAACTTGTGATGGTGCTATAGAACTGAACTGGGGTACACTTGCCCAGTGCAGTAAGACCAGATATCTACACCAACGTTTGCAGCCATAGAAAGAAAGGTGATTATTTGCAGGGCATCAAGCAAGGAGGACCAGGCAGCTAACACCAAACTCCTGACCTCTCCAATGGTGTATTTGCAAGAGTTTATAAAGGAAGGGGTAAATTTCAGGAAAACAGAAGTTACAGGCAAAATTGTAGATCAACACACAGAGGTTACACATTGGTTTGGGCCTAAAAGAGAGAGAGATTTTGAAGCAGGACCCCACAGTTCATAGGTCAATTCAAATATTTTATGACTTGAATTTGGTTCAGGAGGCAAAGCTTTGCCTAAAAATTTGGGATTAACAGAATGTTAGTTCTGGCCTGGGGATATGACCTCCTCCAGGTCCCTCAGGAAGACATTTTAAAAAAAGAATGGTGATCAGAGTTCAGTCCTCAGTTCCTCTTTGAGGTTTACATGCCAGTAGATCTATTTGGTGGAAGTCTGCATTTCTGAATAACAACCCAGAGGCATATGTTAGGAAGTTATCTTTAGTTTCTATAGGGAACTATATATTCATATGACTCTAAGTCTTTTCACTATTGTTTTAAGTTACTATTATCTTCAAGTTGCTTATTTACTTTTGAAGGCTAGTCAGCTTCCTGGAACTTCCTTTGAAGGAACTCAAGATTTTTTTATGTCCATGCTTGGTGGAGCCTGCAGTCCACTAAGAGGGGGTGACTGCTCTTGTCCCTGACTCCTGATGTTAACATTCTTACATAGTCCCTGTTAATCATGTCCTAGGGTTGGTATGTGTGACCAAAAGCATGTGGAAAGAGTAATGGTGTGAGTGACTCAAGCATAACATTGCAGTAGACAGCTCCAAGCTCATATCCCTCCTAAAGAAACATTGAAAAACATGCAGAAACAGTCAGAACCAATTCTGGCAGAACTCTAGGAAGGTTTACGGTAACCAAGTAAATATTGAGTTGAGAAAAAGGCAACTTCAAGACTGTTGAAAATATCTTCTTCCAAGACGGTCGACTAGATGCAGCCAGAAAATGCTGCTCCCACAGGGAGACCACAATTTCAACTACACCAATATAATTTGAACAGATCTTTAGGGAGAAAATGCTGAATGTGGTTGGAGAAAAGATGCAGTCACTGAGGCTGAAGAGGGAGGCAGATAAGAACTCTTTGTGGGGTGCCTGAATGTTACCACTGGTTTCTGTCCCTGAATGGCACCTGAGAAAGAGGTGACTGACAGGGCTGGGAAACTGCTCACACTTGCCACAGATCTCTGAGATCCTAGCTGCAGAGGACCCCATACACCCACAAATGTGGGAGCTGGTAGAGAGATCTCTCTGGATATTAGACAGAAACAGAGCTGGAGCAGGCACAGAGCTGGGAACTTTGAGCATGGGGAAGCTCTGGTGGAGCCAGCTACAAGCACTCACTTCCACGGGCTACCTGGCTCCCTCTAAGAGGAGCTAGCTAACTGCTAGGGAGAAAGCAGGGTCTGCTTGCCTGTGGGACTGGGGCATATCTGTCCTGCAGGACAGCTTGCCCACCAGCCCCTCCCGGGACCCCTGCCTGGCCACTCTATAGAAGTGTATATGTGATGTAGCCTCTGCTGCCCAAGCTGGGTGTTTTTTTCCACTTGCATGTGTTCTGGCAGCCTGGGAACACGTCGGACCCCATACCACACCCAGAACCCAACCCCAGGCATCCATAGAAGGAGGGAGCTGCAAGCAGCTCCTGTGTCCCAGGGCTGTGGCCTGTGGCTTAGGAGTGTCAAGCTGTAATCTGTGATTGGCACTGGAATAGAGCAGGAGCCCACACTCTCAGAAAACTGAGAGTGCTGAGTTGTGCAGGTTTGTGGGCTGGCATGGGACCTAGCCCTCCCTTTCTCCACACGGTAGGTCTGGTAAGGGTATAGCCTATTTCCCTACCAGATATCTCCCCCAAGGGAGCCCTGTGGCCCAAAAGACCTAACAACAACAACAACAACAACAAAATAGTGGACACAGTGACAGTGATGAGAGGTGGCTCCCCCAAAGCCCACAAGCAGACCAGGTAATGGAATCACCTCTCTTGCCCTCACACTGTAGAACACAGCTGTAAACTCAAAGATACATGAAGGAACCACATGGCTGAGTAAAAGCCTATCTACTGCCCATTGCTCTCAAGAACCATCTACTGGATTGCAGCTGAAGCTACACCAGAGATCACTTTAGAATTTCCTCCCTGCAAAACCAATAGCAAGAATTCTACAACAAAGCCCTATGTAGTGCCTTGGTCCTCTGAAAACTTCCAGAAATGAAGCCAGCAGACTATAATCAATTTATGCCACAATTAAAAGAACATCAGCCTTCTCAGACGAGAAAGAATCAGCACAAGAACTCTGGCAATTCAAAAAGCCAGAGTGTCACCTTAAATCCAAACAAGCCCACTAGCTCCCCAACAATGGTTCTTAACCAGTCTGAATTGTCTGAAAGGGCAGACATGGAATTAGGAATCTGGATGGCAAGGAAGCTTATTGAGATTGATGAGAAAGCTAAAATTTAATCCAAGGAAACCACACAATCCAGTAAAATGATTCAAAGCTGAAACATGAAATTCCCATTTTAAGAAAGAGCCAAACTGAAATTCTTGAGCTGAAAAATATATAAGAATTTCATAATACAACTGGAAGTAATAACAGCAGAATAGATGAAGCTAAGGAAAAAATCCCAGAGCTTAAAGATCAGTTCTTCAAGTCAACTCAGTCATACAAAAATAAAGAAAAAAGAATGAAGAAAGATGAACAGAACCTCCGAGAAATGTGGGATTATATAAAGAGATAAAATCTGTGACTCATTGGCATTCCTGAGAGAGAAGGAGAGAAAAAAACAACTTGGAAAACATAACACATCTGACACTATAGTCCATGAAAATTTCTCTAATTAAACTTGAGCTGTTCATACACAAATCCAAGAAATACAGACAGTCTCGACCAGATAATATACAACACGGTCATCCCCAAGGCACATAGTCATCTTAGACACCAAGGTCAATCAAAAAATCTTAAAAGTAGCTAGAGAGAACAGGCAAGTCACCTACAGAGGGAACCTCATCAGGCTAGCAGTGTACTTCTCAGCAAGAACCTTACAAGCCAGAAGAGATTGAGGGCCTGTTTTCAGTGTTCTTAAGGAAAGAAAATTCCAGTCAACAATTTCATATCCTGCCAAATTTATCTTCATAAATGAAGAAGAAATAAAATCCTTCTCTGGCAAGCAAATGTTGAAGAAACACATTTCAATTAGACTAGCCATACAAAAGGGCTTTAAGAGAGTGATAAAAATGAAGCCAAAAGAACCACACCTGCTACCACAAGAGCACAGTTAAGCACATAGCTCACAGGCACTATAGAAGAACTACACAATCAAGCCTACATAAATACCAGCTAACAACACTACAAGATTAATATCACACATATCAACACTAACCTTGAATGGAAATGTGCTAAATCCCCCATTTAAAAGGCAGAATGGCAGGCTGGATAAAAAGACAAGACCCAACCATCTTTTGTCTTGCAGAGACCCATCTCACATGTAACAACACCCACAGGCAAAAAGTAAAAGGGAAGAGTGAGACCTTCCATGCAAATGTAAAACAAAATAAAACAGAAAGCACTATTTTTATGTCAGATAAAATGCAACTTAAGTCAATAAAAATTCAGAAGCACATTGAAGAGCATTACAAGATGATAAAGGATGCAATCCAACAAGAAACTTTACCCCCTATATATATGTGCCCAACATTGGAGCACCCAGATTTATAAAACAACATTTTCTTGGCATAAAAAAAGACTTAGACAACCACACAACAATATTGTGAGACTTCAACACCCTGCTGACAGCATTTGACAGACTATCAAGTCAAACAAAACAAAACAAAACAAAAACAAAGAACCTCTGGACTTAAATTCAACACTTGACCAATTGGACATAATAGACATCTATAGAAAACTCCATCCAACAACCACAAAATAGACATTCTTCAAACTTGCACATGAAACATGTTTTAAGATCAGCTATATGCTCAGTCATAGAGCAAACCTCCATAAATTAAAAAGCTTGAAATCATACCATGTACACTCTTGAACACAGTGCAATAAAAATAGAAGTTAACAGCAAGAAGATTTCTCAAAACAACACAAATACACAGAAATTTAAAAACTTATGCCTGAATAACTCCTGGGTGAGCATCAAAATTAAGGCAGAAATAAAAATTCTTTGAAATTAGTAAAACTAGAGACACAACTTACAAAAATATCTGAGATGTAGCTAAAGCAGTACCAAGGGGAAAGTTTATAGTCATAAATGCTTTTATCAAGAAGTTAGAAATGTCTCAAATTAACAATGTAAGTTTGCACCTGAAGAATCTAGGCAGAAAAAAAAATACCAAACCAACTCTGAAGCTAGCAAGAGAAAAGAAATAACTAAAATTAGAGAACTTACTGAAATTGAGATGCAAAAATCCACATAAAAGATCAATGAAAACAAGAGTAGGTGATTTGAAAAGACAAATAAGATTGATAGAGATCCCCTGGCTTGATTAACAAAGACAAAGAGAAGATCCAAGTAAGCATGATCAGTAATGACAAAGATGATACTACAACTGATCACTCAGAAACACAGAAGATCCTCAGATACCACCGTGAACAACTCTATGCTCAAAAATTCAAAAATCTAGAGGAAATGGATAAATTCCTGGGAGCACACAATCTCCCAAGATTGGATCAGGAAGAGTTTGAAACCCTGAATAGACCAATATCAACTTCTGAAATTGAATCAGTAATGAAGAACCTACCAAGAAAAAGAAACTGTGGGCCAGATGGATTCATAGCCAAATTCTACCAGACACACCAGGAAAAGCTACTACCAATTCTACTGCAGCTATTCCAAAAAATTGAGGAACAAGGACCCCTTGCTAACTCATTCTATGAATCCAACATCAGCTTTATGCCAAAATTTGGCAGAGACACAACAAAAAAAGAAAACATCAGACCAATATCTCTCATGATTATATATGCAAAAGTCCTCAACAAAATACTAGCAAATTGAATCCATCAGCACGTCAAAAAGTTAACACACCACAGTCAAATAGGCATTGTTCCTAGAATGCAAAGCTGATTCAACATGCACACATTAATAAATGTGATTTACCGCATAAACAGAACCAAAAGCAAAAACCGTATGATGATCTCAATAGATGCAGAAAAGGCATTTGATAAAATCCAACATCCCCTCATGACAAAATCGTCAAAAAGCTAGGCATCAAAGAAACATACCTCAAAATAATAAGAGCCATCTATGACAAACCCACAGTAAACATCCTACTGAATGGACAAAAGCTGGAAGCACTCCCCTTGAGAACTGGAGCAAGATAAAGATGCCTACTCACACCACTCTTACTCAACACAGCACTGGAATTGCTAGACAGAGCAGTCAGGCAAAAAAAAGTTATAAAAGGCATCTAAATAAGAAAAGAAGTCAAACTGTGTCTCTTCATTGACGATATGATTCTGGACCTAGAAAATCCTAGAGACTCTGACATAAGGTTACTAGTACTGATAAAGGATTTGTATTCAGTAAAGTTTCTGGATACAAAATTAAGGAACAATAATCAGTAGCATTTCTACTCAACAACAACTGAGAGTGAAATCAGGAGCACAATCCCACTTACAATAACCACAAAGAAAATAAAACACCTAGGAATACAGCTAACCAAGGAGGTGAAAGATCTCCACAAGGAGAACTACCAAACACTGCAGAGAGAAATCAGAGATGACACAAATAAATGGAAAAACATTTCATGCTCATGAATTGGAAGAATTAATGTCATAAAAATGGCCATGCTGTCCAAAGCAATTTACAGATTCAATGATATTACTATCGAACTATCAATGTCATTCTTCACAGAATTAGAAAAAAAAGTATGCTAAAATTCATATGGAACCAAAAAAGAGCCTGAATTGTGAAAGCAATCCTAAGCAAACAGAACAAAGCCAGAGGCATTGCACTACCTTACTGCAAACTGTAGTATAAAGCCAGAGTAATCAAAACATTTTGTACTAGTACAAAAACAGGCATGGAGAAAAATGGAACAGAATAGAAGACTCAGAAATAAAGTCACACACCTACAATCATCTGATCTATGACAAGGCTGATGAAAACAAGCACTGGGGAAAGGACTCCCTATTCAATGAACGGTGCTGAGATAACTGGCTAGTCATATGCAGAAGATAGAAGCCACACCCCTTCCTTTTGCCATATAAAAAATTAATTCAAAATGGATTAAAGATTTAAATGTAAAACCTCAAACTATAAAAGTCCTGGAAGACAACCTAAGAAATACTCTTCTCGACATCAGTCTTGGCAAGAAATTTTTAACTAAGTCTCTGAAAGAAATCACAACAAAACCAAAAATGAAGTGGGATGTAACTAAACTAAAAATCTCCTGAACAGAAAAATAAACTATCAATCAACAGAGCGAACAGACAACCCACAGAATGGGAGAAGATATTTGCAAACCATGTATCTGACAAACGTATAATATCCTGATTTTGTAGCTTACTTAAACAAATTAATAAGTGAAAACCAAATAATCCCATTGAAAATGGACAAAGGATACTAACAAACCCTTCTCAAAAAAAATAAAAGACATATAAGGGGCCAATGAACATAAGAAAATATGCTTAGCATCAGTAATCATTAGAAAAATGCAAATCAAAACCACAGTCAGATACCATCTCCCACCAGTCAGAATGGCTATTATTAAAAGAACAACAGATGCTGGTGAGGCTTGGGAGAAAATTTAACACTATACTCTCCTGATGGAAATGAAAATTAGTACAGCCACTGTGAAAAGCAGTGTGAAGATTTCTCATATAACTTAAAATAAAGCTACCATTTGACCCAGCAATCTCATATTAGATATATACCCAAAGTAAATAAACCATTTTACCAAAAAGATACACGCGCTTGTATGTTCAT
The DNA here is from genome assembly GCF_028885625.2 of Pongo pygmaeus. Taxonomy (NCBI): domain Eukaryota; kingdom Metazoa; phylum Chordata; class Mammalia; order Primates; family Hominidae; genus Pongo; species Pongo pygmaeus. Next base: position 28,961,450 of record NC_072377.2, read on the forward strand.
TCGTGTGCTATTCACAATAGCAAAGACATGTAATCAACCCAGGTGCCCACCAATGATAGATCAGATAAAGACAATGTGGTACATATACACCATGGAATACTACACAGCCATGAAAGGATGAAATCATGTCCTTTGCAGCAATGTGAATGGGGCTGGAGGTCATAATTCTATGCAAACTAATGCAGAAAGAGAAAACCAAATACCACATGTTCTCACTTATAAGTGGTAGCTAACACTGAATACAAATGGACAAAAATATGGGAACAGTAGTCACTGAGGACTACTATGGTGGATGGGGTGTGTGTGAATTAAAAGAAACTACCTACTGGGGACTATGCTCACATTCGGAGTGTCAGTATCTGTACTCCAAATGTCAACATCATGCAATATTCCCATGTAACAAGTCTGTATGTATACCCTGTATCTTATTAAATATTAAGAAAAACAGCAAAAAATCACACAAAAAATAAAAACAAAAACAAACAACAAATCTAAAAAATATTTGTGAAGTTTTTACTCTCCTTGTTTCAACCGCCTTGGGCATGGCAGCACTCTTGAAGAGAGATGTCCACATTCCAAGAGTTATACTCTGGTCTCTGGTTGTGGAGGAACCAGAACAGACTCTATTTGCAAATTATTTTTTGTGTGTATTCTCACCTACATGAAGGCCACTTGAGGGAGTGACGTAAGGCACTCTTATCTGTTTCAACTAATTTAGAATCCAGGCCAGGAAGCAAGCACTGGACATTGCTCAAAAACACTGCAAGCCAACCCAATAACTTGCAGACTCTTGTGGCAAAGAGTACGCTGAAACATACAATAAACTACTGTAGCTGGGGGGTAAAAGCTAGAAAGTGTTCCCTTAGGAAGCTAAGACATTCAAAAGCACGTTCATATGAGGAGAAATTTAGAAGGCTGTGCTCAGGCCCAGAGCAAGACAAAATGCTTAGAAAAATCTAGGAAGACACAAACCTATCATTTTTAGCTGATCCTTAGTCTCAGTACAAGCCTGGTAAAGTGCTGAAAGAGCACCCCCTTCAGACTCAGTAAAGTGCTTTTTTGTTTGGTTGGTTGGCTGGTTTTAGCTGTTGGCATTATCCTTCAAAGGAAATCTCTGTTAAAACACTGGGTAAACACTAACTAAGGTACAGAGACTTTTTTGACTACATACAACGGATAGAGCCTTCACAAAAATAGTTTGAAAGAGACACTAAGCAAATTGACTACTATAGCTTTCCATTGAAACAACCACGGACAACAACAAAATAACAGCAAACTCTGGGGAAGGGAGAAAATCTAATTTCTAAAATTACCTCATCACAATATTCAAATGTCCACTTTTTAACAAAAATATCACAAGGTGTACAAAGTAACAGAAAAATATGCTGATTCAAAGTAATGAAATATGTGGATTCTCTCTAATGGAGTCAAAACTTTGGACTTACAAGACAATAACTTTAAAATAACTGTCTTGCAATGGATCTGTTAATAAGCCTGATTTAGCCATTCTACAATGTATACACATATGAAAACATCATGTTGTACAGCATAAATGTATACAACCTTATTAGTCAGTTATAAATAATTCAATGTGTAAGTAAAATTTTTAAAATGAAAAACAACTGTGTTAAGTATGCTAAACTCTAAACATTAAAAGAAAACATTAACAAATAACCATGGGAAATCAGGGAAATAGTATATATACTAAATAAGAATAATAAGAAATATAAATTTTAACAAAGAAACAATCAGAAATTCTGGAGCTAAAAAGCACAATAACTAAGCAAAAAAAAAAAAATCAGTGTACTTGAAGATAACACAAACGAAATGATTAATTCTGAGAAGCAGAAAGAAAACAAGGGTGAAAAAATGAACAGAGCGTAAGGGGATTATAGAGCACCACCAAGGGCACCAACAAATGCATTATGGGAGGCCCAGAAGACAAAGGATGGGGGAAGGAATATGATGTAATAATGGCTGAAAACTCCCAAATTTAATAAAGACATGAATCTACAACCAAGAACACATACAAACATGAATAGGATGAATTCAAGAGACTCAACAAATTTACAACCAAACTTGAAAGGAGCAAGAAAGGAGCAACTCAACACATACAAAAGATTCTCAATAAGATTAACAGCAATTTATCAGCAAAAACCAAGAAGGCAAGAAGACAGTGTAGTGATATATGTAAGGTACTGAAAAAATTTATCTACCAAAAATTTTAATTTGGCAAAATTGTCCTTTAAAAATGAGGGTAAAATTAAGACATTTCAAAATAAACAAAAGCTGAGAGAATTCATTATCACTGGAACTGCCCCACGAGGAATGCCAAAGGGAGTCCTTCAGGTTAACATGAAAGGGCACTGAAGAGTAATTCAATGCCATGTGAGAAATAAGAACCTCTGGTAGAGACAAACATATGGACCAATACAAAACCAGTATTATTGTATTTTTGGCTTATAACTCTACTCTTCTTTCATACAGATTTTAAAAGAGAGATACATAACAAATCATATAAAATTAATGTTGTGTGAAAAATGAATAAAGACAGATTTTAACAACGTTAAGTGTGGGATGTATGAGACTTTATATGTACAGAATGTTTTATGTTATTGAAATTAAGTTGGTATCAATTTGAACTAGATTGTCATAAATTTAGGGTATTAAATGTAACACGTGTGGTAACCATTAAGAGAAAATTTAAAAGGTATAGAGAAAACGATTGAAAGGGAAACTATGGTTTACTGAAAATAAAACAACTAAATATAAAATATGGCAGTAATGGAGGAAATGATGGATGGAAAATGTGTAAGACATAGAGAAAACAACTCATACATCTACGGCATATTTATTTTTGACAAAGGTATCAAATTTATTCAATGGCAAATTAACAGCCTCTTCAACAAATGATGTTAGGACCACTGGATATTCACATGCAAAATAATAAAACTAGACTCCTGTCTCAAACATATATGAAAATTCACTTAAGATGCATTGATCTCCTAAATATAAGAGCTAACCCTAAAACTGTTAGGAAAAAATATAGAGGTAAATATTAATTACTTTGAATTGGACAATAGATTTTTAGATATGACAAAAGCATGAGCAACAAAAGAAAAAACAAATAAATAGGGCTTTATAAACGACAACAAACGAACAAAAAATACTTGCAAATTAAAGAACATTAGGAAGAAAGTAAAAAAAAACCTTACAAAATAAAGAAAATATTTGCAAATTATATATTCGATAAGAGATAATGATCCATCCAGATTGTACAAAGAATCCCTTCAACTCAACACCAATAACAATCTAATTAAAAAATGGGCAAAGTATTTGAATAGACATTTATTTAAAGAAGCTATGTAAATAGCCCATAAGCACATTAAAATGCTCAACAGCGTTAGTCATTATGGAAATGCATATCAAAACCTCGCTGATGTATCAAGCCATACTTACTAGGTTGAAAATAATTTTTGAAAATGGGGAATAACAAGTATTAAGCTATGGAGAAATTGGAACCTTCCTTCATTGCTGATGGGAATGTAAAACAGTGTAACCTCTGTGGAAAAGTTTGGCAGTGCCAAAAAATAGTAAACAGAATTACCACATAACACAGTAATTCCACTCGTAGGTATATACACTAGAAATAATTGAAAATAGAGACTAAAACAGACACTTTTATGTTTATTATAGTACTATTCACAGAAGCCAAAAAGTGGAAACAACAGATGAGTGGATAAAGTGTGGTATGTATGCACAATGGAATAGCATTCAACAATAAAAAAAAATAGATTCTGATACATGTTGCAACATGGATGATCTTCAAAAACATTATGCTAAGTGAAGCTAGACACACTAGGACAAATATAATTCTATTTATATGAAATATTTTAAATGGCAAGTTCATAGAAAGAAGTTTAGAGCTTACTAGGGTCTGGAGGAACATGAAATGGGGAGTTATTGCTTAATGGTTATAGTATTTCTGTTTGGAGTAATGTAAACATTTTGTGCATAGATAGTGGTGTTGGTTGCACAACATCATGAATATAATTCATAACATTGAACTGTGCTTAAAAATAGTTAAATGGCAATTTTATGCCACATATATCTCACTAAAATAAAAACTATTTTAAAACACACTATTGAAGAAAGCAAGCTCACTTCACTAGTCAAGAAGATTTAGTAAATTAATCCGTTCCTGATAACTGTCACATTTAAACTGAGTGTATATTCTGTTATTATTTTTAGTTCAAGGTAAATAAATGGATTGCATGATACAAATAGACAAAGCAAATGGAGGCAAAGTGATATATTGCCAGGTGTTATGACCAAATCTTTGCTCAATCATAGTTAACTGTCTATTCTAAACATACTCTAATAAAACTGAGAGATGGTCTATGTCACCTCTCAGATTAGATTTTGAAGCCTGAAGTTCCCATCTTGTTTCTCTATCTCCCTGTCTCTCTCTCTCTTTCTGTTTTGTTCTCTCTCTCATTACTCACTTTGGGGAAAGCAACTACCATGTCTTCAGAACACTCAAGGCATCCCTATGGAGAGAGCTCAAGGCAGCAAACTGAGGCATCAACCACCAGGCCAGTGAGTAAATGTGTCTTCAGATGCAGTCCCAGCTGAAGCCATGTCTGCAACCTTACGATGACCCTGAATCAGAAACATCCAGCCGAGGTACACCTGGATTCCTAACACCCAGAATCTGTGGATAATAAATATTTGTTATTTTAAGTCAAATTTTGGAGTCTTTCATTTTGCAGCAATGGATAGCTAATTCATAACTTATTCTATATCCACAACTTAAGATTTAATACTTGCGTACCACTCAATATTTTGTTTTAGAAACATAAAATCAGTTAAGTGAAAAAATCATAAAAAGGTTTCATTGTAATAATTTTTTTATTATTTTTCAAACAAGAACCCAAATAATTTTTTTCATACATTTTTCTGCTCATTGTTTCTCTGAATAGGGAACATTCAAAAAGTATTATTATATGTGATTTAAAACCTAATCAAGGAACACTAACTTTCCTTTTTTATTCACATTTTACAATTTCATGAGGTTAATTGCAATGTAAAACACTGTAATAAATGTTCCAGGGATTGTTTGCTTGGTTCAAAAGATCTGTAAAGAAATTATAGAAATTAGTTTAAAGTGATCATGTAAAATATTATCAGACACATACTTGAAATATCCATTCATCAACAAGAAATTTTCACTGGAGTAGATGTTATACACTTATACACTCTAATTTCCATGCAATTTATTATGATGGTTCACAAATTATTAAAAAGTTACTTTATTTTAGAACCAAATAATAGCTTAATATTAATTTGCTGTAAAATTAATAGTGGCAGAATTAAGCAATAATATTCCCATAAGGTGGAAGCTACTAATATAATACTTAAGGGAAATAAGTTTCCCATATTAATTGATCATTTATAAATGCATTAAACGAATTTCCATGTGATGGAATTTAACAAAAGTAGTGTTTAGTTAAATAACTCAAACAATTCTCAGGTCAAAGTGCAAGTAAAATTATAAAACCCAAAGATGTGATTAATATGCCCTTGGATCTTAGTAATAAAGATAGCAAATAGATTTTGTATTTGAAAAAAATATATTATAAACATTATATTAAACCTTCATGTATGTGGAAACAGAGCATGTAAAATTTTATAAAACTCTTCAATTCAGTGTTAATTGGTTTTCCATTCCACAAAATGATACTTGCTATAAGATGGACAAAAATTCTGTTCTTTTAAACAGTGTTCCAAAGCAATATAGTAACATAAAAAACAACAAAAGGAAAGTATTAACCCCTTAGTTCAGATCATCATCGCAAAAACTGTACTTAAGAACCATTTGGGAAGATTAATTTGGATGTGTCTGTATAACTGAGGGTCACAAATGTATTTAATGAACATGATGATGGAAATGCAAGTGAATGCCACACTCATGCAAAATTATTGAAGGTGTATAAATTACTGTCTCTTTGTAAAAGCCTTCTTGATAAATATCAGAGAGGTGTTATTTATGAACTCACCAATGAGAAAGGCAATATACTGCAACAGGATAGGAAAATAAAGGACAGACGGAAACTAAAGACAGATGGTAGATTTTTAAGAGTGGCTGTTGGGAGAATGGATAGTGAATAGCAGAAGTTAAGGAGGGCAGTGTGAATGATGGTGATTGAGTTTGATTATAAACTTACAGGGAAAATCGCTGTTTGAATGGAATGAGTGTTTTTTTGTACTGGGAGGTGGGTAGGGCCTGGAATGGATGCCGGTGCTGTAAGCAGTAGGAAAGTTAGGTGGCTAGTGGCTGAAGTAGTGGTGTTTCTACAATGGCAGCAATCCTTTCATTTATTCTGGAAAGGACACAAGGCTTTCAAGAATAATAGACATAGCTTTGTAAACTTCAGGGACTGAAGATTATCTAAATTATAACAATAAAGCAGAATTCCGTATTTCTAGTTCAAGATGGTGATCCACTCCACATAAAGTCCAAAGACATCAACAGTAGCTATGTCTATCTAGAATCTGAAACACACGGGAAAGCTTAGAGCAGAAGAATGAATATCAGAAGGTCACAAATTTGCCATGAATGCCTGTATGATTGAATACAGATAAAAGCATATTGATAAAACACTGAAACTAAAATATGACATATGACTTAAAATAAATATGGAGTTTAGAAAAAGAAATTTCTCATACTAATTTCGAAAAAGAAATTAGTATGAGTTTCAGATTATTTTATGATGGTGAAAAACAGGGACACGAGTGTTATTCTAACATAATATCTTACTCTATTGTAAAAACTACAGAGTTACATATTAAAGCTTCTTATTCTTTTTTAAATACTCAAGGTAATAATAATGCTGTGGCTTTTTAAAAGATATGCATGCTCGTTTTGAATATGTTAAGAAATATATAAGTAAAGAACGGGGAAAAAAAAGCCCAGGAATACTCCCACTGAAAAATAATTGTCATTATTGTGGTACAAAATACATATCTCTCTATTTGTAAAAATAAGATGACAGGAGTTAAAACTGAGTGCCTGCTTTTAAACTATGATAAAAAATATGTTAAATTTTATTGAATTTGGCAGAAATTGATGTAAAATTAAGAACTTAAAGTAAATGTTTCTCCATGATAGTTATTAGTCCTAGAATAATCTTCTATAATAACGAGAAAAAAATGTCAATCAGTGTCTTCTTTTCTTAATTTTTAAAATAATTACAATTCTATCTTACATTATCCATTGACTTCCAGATTAAAACAAAAAAAAAACAAACTAAACACATTTACATTCTGTTCACCTCATCCATTCCCCATTTTGTCACATGATCAATGTTTAATCATTTTAGTTTTTTTTTCTCTATATGTACCTTACTTTAATGTTCACCAGTGGTCAGTTTTCAAGAGATCTTAATTCTAGGTTTTTTGTTAACGTGGTTACAGTAACAGAGTATTATGTTAACAAGACTTCAATATTCAAGATTCAATGTTGTCATTTGTTTCCATGAATAATTCATGGTTGCCATATTCCCTGAGTTCAGTTTTACTTTAAAATGTTTGCTAATTTAGAACTGGAAGGTCAAATTTTTCATATATAAAATCTTAGTGGCATAAGTTCTCAAAGATTATATGAACACTGTTATTACCTTAGAAAAACTAGGAATTAAATTTAACCTTAGCCTTAATTATTTCTTTCTTTCTTTTCTTTTTTTTTTTTTTTGAGGAATCTCACACTGTTGCCTGGGCTGGAGTGCAATGGCGCCATCTTGGCTCACTGCAACCTCCGCTTCCTGGGTTCAAGCAATTCTCCTGACTCAGCCTCCTGAGTAGCTGGGATTACAGGCATGCACCACCATGCCCAGCTAATTTTTGTATTTTTTAGTAGAGGTGGAGTTTCACTATGTTGGCTAGGCTGGTCTCGAACTCTTGACCTTGTGATCTGCTCTCCTTGGCCTCCCAAAGTGCTGGAATTACAGGTGTGAGCCACCATGCCTGGCCTAACCTTAGCCCTAATTCTAAAGTAATCCCTCAAATCAACCTCTTCATTGCAGTAAATAATTTTCCCCTATTTCCAGCCTCACCACTGATTCTTATATAATGCTTACTCTATTAAACAAAGAATTTTCAATTCTTTTACTTATTTTAAATGAATTCTAATTTTTTCTTCCTTGAGCTGGATGTTTTCAATCTTAATGTAGGGAGAAAAGACTAAACTATTTTAAATTCTAATAATCAACTTACCCTTCCCACATCCTGTCCAAACACTAAAAATAATCAAGCTCATATAGTTAATATTTTCTTGTCTTAAATTGTGCTAACCTAGAAATAGTCTGTGAGACAAATATTTGAGTGGAAGAAGTTCATTTTGAAGGGATTTGGGTTTCAGGAAGCATGTTTAAGTTGGGGGTTACTAAGCTGTATCTAACAATTATCAACCCCATCCCTGCTGGGAGTTATTTAGGTCTAGTCTCACTTCAAGATAGCTGTCAATTACCATTTTAAGAGGTCCTAGTCCTATGTTAATAAAGAGCTTAGCAAATGTTCTGCAACCACTATGATAGTTGAGGTTAAAAGTAGTGTCTTAGTTTTCTGTTGCTATAACAGAATACCGCAGACTGGGTAATTTACAAATTAAAAAAAAGTTTATTTGGCTCAGAGTTCTGGGGGCTGGGAAGTCCAAGAGCATGGTGTTGGTACCTAGTGAGGGGCTTCTTTCTGTGTTAGCTCATGGTGGAAGTGCAAGTGAGCACAGAAGCCAGAGAGAGGAAGCAAGACAAACTCCATCCTTTTATCAGGGGAACCCACTTCTAAATAACCCGTTCTCCCAATAAATATATTAATCTAATCATAAGAGTAGAGCCTTCATGGCCTCAATGTCTCTTAAAGGCCTTACTTCCTAATACTTTTACAAGGGCAATTAAATTTCAAGATGAGTTTGGAGGTGAAATGCAAACCAAAGCAAATAGGAAAATATGTGGTGAGTGGTAAGTAGCATACTGTGCATGCTATTTAATGCAAGCATTTAGACATGATTTTATGACCCAAAGGAAAAGGGAGTTATTATAAAGACAACATGGCACCTCTCCTTTCTTTCTTCTGTCTCTTTTTTCCTGATACACTATGAGAATCTGTTTTGAATATTTCAAAACAAAATTAAAACAACCTGTTATAAATCTAATTGGCTTTTATTCTTGATTCATGAATTGGGGCAGCCTCCATTCTAAAGAACAGAACGAGATCTTTCAACAAACAATAGCTGAAAAGTGGCTTTTGTAAGGTGAGATAAGGAAATCGAAAAATAGAAAAGTAGTTGATTGATTAATATCAAGTTACTTCAGTTTACTTGGTTTTTGTAAGGGTTAAAGCAGAGAGAACTTCCTTTTCATGCTGAATCAGGTAGACCTGAATCTCCTGTTTTCAGAAAATAATAAAAAAAACTGATCTGTTATGGGATTTATCTGCTTTCTTAAAATTTCACTTTGCTTATTTGGCATTTAGCTTGAGTGACTACATTTTGGTTTGGTCAGGTCTGTTGGGGCCTGGTTCTGGAGCTCAGTCCAAAACAATAGGCCTTCCATATACTTTGTTTAATGATAGTATAATTCTATACTATGATTATTCTAACTACCTCCATATTATGGTCTCTCAGATTTTGGTATGCATAACTGCCATCTAAAGTTTTGTTAAAATGCACATTATCAGATATTTCCTCTAGGGCATTTGACTGAATTGTATCTGTATGAGCCCCAGGATGCTTCAGTTCTAATATCTACCTCCAGATAATTTTGATACAAGTGGTGCCTGAATCACATTTCAGGAACACTGTGTAGTATATTTCAGGGATATTTACATTTCAATTGAGAATACTAAAAAATAAACAGTTTTTCTCTTTACTTTCCATGAATTCCAATATGAGAAGAAGTAAAACTATTAATATTTCAACTAAGTCCCACACTCTTATTTTGACCTTCACTTTATCCTCACTTACCTGGGAATAGTAGAAACATTATCTACTGATACCACACAGAGGAACCAGAAGATGGTACTTTCACCAAGACATTTAAAATTTGGGAGAAGAGGGGAAAGGATATTATTGAAAAGCTTTCATTTGGGAGGCCAAGGTTGATGAATGACTTGAGTCTAGTTCAAGACCAGCCTGGCCAACATGTCAAAACCCCGTCTCTACTAAAACACAAATATAATAGCTGGACATGGTGATACATGCCTGTAATCCCAGCTACTTGGGAGGAACCCAGAAGGCATAGGCTGCAGTGAGCCAAGATTGAGCCACTGCACTCCAGCCTGGGTGACAGAGCAAGATGGTGTCTCAAAAAAAAAAAAAAAAAAAGAAAAATGGAGAAAAAGAAAAGCTTATAAATGTCACCTATGGGCTGGAAATGATGGTAGCAAGCTCTGAGTAGAATTGAGTTTCTCTAGCTCAATGAAAAAAAGAAGGATCTTAGAGGTCAGATGGCAATGCTTTATCAGAGACAAGGGGCAATGGAATGCTATCTATAGTGGTCATCGAACAAATTATGAGTGTCTAGAAATGTCAGAGATGAGCAGCCTTCTAAGGTGCTACTTGATACATACAGAAGGAAAAAGTCTAGTACAGAAAGCCAGAACGTTCACTCAAGTGAAAGCCATGAGATGCTAAACCTCTTATACAGTTTCCAGATGTTGGTTTATACAAGAGGAGCCCTTTAACTGGGAGGGAGGAAAATATATAAAGGGAATCTTACAACATGGCCATAGGTCCCAAGAAAGACATGCGGTTCAAGTGCTAGAAAATGAGAATTACCTATAACTTTCAGAGAATATCATATGTTGGCTCTGAACTTGCACTGCTTCCCAGAGACCCAATTCCACTCCGGCTCACTAGTGAAACAAGAGATTTACAGACGTTAGTTAATACGAAGAATGCCAGTCCAGGTAAATTTAACAGAAGTCCAGTGTGACTGATGATAAATTGTGTGTTATTTTCAAAATCATAAATAAATTAGAAGGATTTCCACACTGGTTTCAATATCTATGGAGTAAAGTGTATTACGGCAGAAAGAGCTACACAGAAGTCCCTGGAACTACATACTCCTGGAAAAAAAAGTAAATCAAAGAATTATTTCATCCCTGAGGATCTGAAGAGATTATTTTTATCATCAAGAACCTCAGAGATGCAAGGGTATTGATTCCTACATCTCCCATTTAACTTGTTTGATTACCTGGCACAGAAACCAATTGAATAATGCATAATAATTATAGAGGGTTAGAGACTAAATCAGGTTGTGATGTCCATTAGAGCTTTCTTTCCAGATAGTGTCTTTACTTGAGCAAATCAACACAGCACTTGGTGCAAGAATTGCTACAAATTCTTCTTTGCCTTTCCCATCAGTAAGAAAAATATGAAGCAGTTTGCATTTACAAAACAATACCATTTGAACAGGAAAAAGACTTTCTCTTGCTCCGTTGCTAAGTCAATATGTTGCTGCTGGGTAATACAATCTGGAAAAAAATTATAATGATCAAATCTTACAGAAGATTCCATTGGATATTATATTGATGGCATTATGCTAATTAGATATAATAAATATGAGCTTGTAAACACCCTATATGTCTTAGTAATGTAACTATGCAATGAAGGGTGAGACATAAACTTGGATCAATTCCAGGGAACTGTTAAATTTCTAGGGAATAAGTGGTCAAAGCATGTAAAGATATTTCCTCTTCTAAAATGAGCAAGGTACAATGATCCATTCTGTTTGATCAATGAAAAAGTTTTTGCTGGTTACATTTAGATTAGGAAACATCATCTCAAGTCATGCTTTTTCATTGCATTTATTGGGTAATCCCTGAAGCTGACAGTTTTGAGTAGGACCTTGAACAAGAGGTGTGCTGATCATCATGTCTTGGGTGTTTTTTGATTCAATGAATCATCAAATTCATCATGCAGAGCAGAATCCAGTTATAAATTTAAGGTTGCATATAGGAGACTTGGATATAGAAGGTCCAGAAGCTTAAAGTAAACTTCATCAGCAAGTGGCTTATAAGTCAATTAGCTAGTAATTTACTGACTTTTTCTCTGCTTCCTAAGGTCCCCAGTTAACACATGAGGAAGCAAGACTATACACAAGGGTAACACAAAACATATCCATTGTACCCAAGAAAACTGCTGGAAACTGGTATTAAAAAATAAATAGCATTGGAAAAGTTGGTAACAAGGATATCTGAGTGAAATGAATGTAGATAGACTTCTTAGAACAGGCGCTGATAGACACTGAGTGGGAAGACATTTTGATTACAAATGAATGCAAACAGTGAGCATTCAAGGTGGTAGAGGTTCTCAGTAATTAGATGGCTAAGGTGGCCTATCCTATGGATAGCAACCAGTCTCTTTCTCTGGTCATTCTAAATATGCCTTAGAGGTTCCATGAACAAAATAGCCATGATGACAAGGAAAGACTCTGCCCACAGTCTCTAAAGCTGATCTGGTTAAAGCCTCTGCTGACTCACCAAAATCCCAACATTCTTGGGCCAATGCTAAGCCCCCAGCATGACATAATTGTCTGGGATTATCAGTCAACTAGTGTTTCCAGATTGATTTCGTTGCGATCCTCCCATGATGGAGGAAGATAGTTCATTTTCTGAACTTTGACGGACATATATGCAGTGTGTCTGCCCAGCATCACCATTGATGAGTTTCCTGAATGCCTTCTCTTTTTCCATGGTATCCTACACAGGATTGCCTCTGATCGATGGGCATATATTCCTGAGCAAAAAAATATAACAATGGGTTCACAGCTATGGAATTCAGTAGTCATCACCCAGAGCCACTTGGATTGATGGTTGGAAAGCTCACCAAGAACTTACTTACGGTATTGCCGGGAAAATAACGTGCTGTAAAGATGAGGTACACTCCTATACTCTGTGGCAAATGCTTTAAATTGTAGTGCGATACATTTTGCAGTCTTTCTCATAGTCTAGATATACAACTTCAGAAACCAATACAGTAAGGTGCAATTATAAACCCTACATGATGCAATTTTTGCTGATCCCCAAAACCTTTGGCTCCATTGCTTTGGAGATTTTACTTTCCAGGAAAGAATTGCTTCCATAGGAAAGATTGTCACAGTTTTGATGAATTAGAAGCTAAGTCAGTCCCTGGCCATTTTAGAATACCAGTATCCCTGAATCAACAGGCAGAGGAGTTTATTTTATTGATTGATGTTATTGATTTAGATTATTAGGAGGAAACAGAGTTGCTGCTACATAATTTGAATAAGGATTTTTAAGTTTGGAATTCAGGGGATTGGTTGAGGAATTTTTGCCTAATAATTCTAGCCAATGGAAAATTGTTGAAACACAGTAAAAATAAGACCACTAAACAATCATATTGTATGATAACGAATGCTGAGTCACTTCTCAGGAACCAAATAAAACACATTTCCAGTTGTTAATGGAGGGCAAATGCAATGGGAACTGGGTCATTACTAGTAACCTGAGGCTCATGAATATGGGATCATGTAAAATGTGCTTTAAACTGAATATTTATTTATTTTTTCACCATTTTAAACTCCTCTACCTTTGTGTTTTAGTCAAAGATCATTAGCTCTCTCAAGGCTCTCTTCTCTATGTGATGTTATTCTAGTTTCTGGTAAATACAACTTCCCCTACTACTATCCCTGTTCTTCCCAGTTTAAAAGAGGTGTTAACTCTGTTGCAAGTAGGCTCTGTTGACCTGCCAATCCCTTTGCTTCACCTACAGCTACCCATACCTTTAAAAATAATACCTTTATTAAAATCTTCCTGGATTATCATCATCTGTGTATATCATCTGCCTCATGTTATAACTTTGATATTTCATGTTATTTAAAAATATTATGTGAATATGTAATACTTCATGTATGTTAGGAGGGAATGTGTATATTTATATATATATAATTTAGCAAAAGTGCTATGTTTATCATTTATTGTTCACAGCTTATGGATCTCAGTTAGCAGTAGGAGAGAACGGCCTCTTATTTTGGCATCTGTTTTTTGGGATTTGGGGTTTTGATTTTAATATACTTTATACAGTGAAAATTCTAGTTATTTCTTCATTTACTTTCTCAATATTGTTTAAAATTATGATTTCTATAAGAAAATATTTTATTTCTAATGCTTATTAGTAATATAATAATGATCATGCATCAACTGAATAAATCAAATGTTAAAAATTGATTTAAAGTCTTTTCTGTAACTTTCCCAATAATGTTGTAATTATTAGAACTTCTTTTTAACTTGTGAATGTCATTCAGGAATACAATTCAATACTACAGCAATTATTCTGAATGGCTTGTATTTATCCTTACCATATATGACTTTTCTTATCTATCTATCTATCTATCTATCTATCTATCCATTTTTATCCACTTATAAATTATTTCTAATCATAATCATAATTAGATAGAATTAGACCTAACATTATAATTAGATATAATTAAATCTCAAATTATATCTAGTGGTTTGCATATATCAAAATATAAGTGATTTGAATATCTGCTTGTTTCTTTTTATAATATTCTTTCCTTGATAAATATTATGTTTGCAATATTTAATCATGTTGACATATGTAAGGTTCTGATTATTTTCTGATGTAAAATGTTACATAACTACATGACTATTTATTTATCCATCATTCTGTTGATGTTCTTACATGTCATTTCCAAATATTTGGCCTTACAAAAATAATGATAATTTTAACATTTTTGATCAATCGTTTTGTATATAAATATATGTGAAACATGTCATTAGAATGCTACAACAAATGATTGCAATTTCTGTGTTGTAGAATAGTCATATATTCTACTTAACTAGATATTGCTAAATTGCTTTGCTAAATGGTCATAGGTATAATTCATATTCCTGAGAATATAAAATAAAAAATTTCTACAGTTAGCATCTTTGTCAAGACTTTATGTTACAAAGTTCTTTAACGTTTTCAAGTATTATACACATTAAAAGGTACTTTCTTCTTATTTGAAATACCACTAGATATAACTTTTTTTATTCACAGATTTAAAAAAATTGATGTTTTGATATTTCCTTAATTGTGTGATATATGTGTGCATTTTAAATCTTTTCAAAGAAATCTTTCAGAACAAGTTTATAAAATACTTTTATAATTGTATTCAAGATTTTGAAGTTTGTTTCTTATAAAGAAATTTATCAGACCCAATATCATAAAAATATCTCCTTATATAATGCTTTTATATATTTTTTTAAATTATACTTTAAGTTCTAGTGTACATGTGCACAACGTGCAGGTTTGTTACATATGTATACATGTGCCATGTTGGTGTGCTGCACCCATTAACTCATCATTTACATTAGGTATATCTCCTAATGCTATCCCTCCCCCAGTCCCCCACCCCACAACAGGCTCTGGTGTGTGATATTCCCTTTCCTGTGACCAAGTGTTCTCATTGTTAAAGTCCCATGCAGTGTTTGGTTTTTTGTCCTTGCGATAGTTTGTTGAGAATGATGATTTCCAGCTTCATCCATGTCCCTACAAGAGACATGAACTCATCCTTTTTTACAGCTGCATAGTATTCCATGGTGTATATGTGCCACATTTTCTTAATCCAGTCTATCATTGTTGGACATTTGGGTTGGTTCCAAGTTTTTGCTATTATGAATCCTTATATAATTCTTATATTTTATCCAAAAATAAAATTTTGAATTTTACATGTATAACTTTAATCATGTGATATATGGTATATGATAGGTTTCTAGTTGTATTGACCAATATGAATGAAAAATTCTCCATATATTAAATTGTCTAAACTTTAATCACTTTTGTGAAATGCCCCATGTTATTATATCATGTTAAATTTTTATATGTTCAGTTCTATTTCTTTTTTCTTCTTTTTTGAAAAGGAGTCTCACTGTGTCCCCCAGGCTGGAGTGCAGTGGCACGATCTGGACTCACTGCAAGCTCCGCCTCCTAGGTTCACACCATTCTCCTGCCTCAGCCTCCTGATTGGCTGAGACTACAGGCACCCACCACCATTCCTGGCTAATTTTTTGTATTTTTAGTAGAGATGAATTTTCACTGTGTTAGCCGGGATTTTCTCAATCTCCTGACCTTGTGATCTGCCTGCCTCAGCCTCCCATTTAATTCTGTTTCTTAGTGTTACGTTGTACTGTTCATTTACTAACTTTACCAATTCCATATAATTTCTATTATTTGTCATGTTTTTGTCTACACTTCAAAAAATTTCAACTGTTCTTTTTAATTCTTTAAAAAGTTCTGCTTTCAGTTTTTAATTTCCAAGTTATCATGCATTTATTTTATTTTTATTTTTATTTTTGGACACAGAGTCTCTCTCTGTCACCTAGGGTGGAGTGCAGTGCCATACTCTCAGCTCGCTGCAACCTCCGCCTCCCCGGTTCAAGCAATTCTCCTGCCTCAGCCTCCCATGTAGCTGAGACTACGGGCACCTGCTACCACGCCCAGCTAGTTTTTTGTATTTTAGTAGAGACGGAGTGTTGCAGGAAGTCAGAGACCCCGAACGGAGGGACTGGCTGAAGCCATGGCAGAAGAACATATTGTGAAGATTTCATGGACATTTGTTAGTTCTCCAAATTAACACTTTTACAATTTCTTAAACCTGTCTTTACTGCAATCTCTGAAATAAATTGTGAAGATTTCATGGACATTTATCACTTCCCCAATCAATACTCTTGTGATTTCCTACGCCTGTCTTTACTTTAATCTCTTAATCCCGTCGTCTTCATAAGCTGAGGATGTATGTCGCCTCAGGACCCTGTGATGATTTTGTTAACTGCACAAATTGTTCATAAAGCATGTGTGTTTAAACAATATGAAATCTGGGCACCTTGAAAAAAGAACAGGATAACAGCAATGTTCAGGGAACAAGGGAGATAACCATTAGGCTGACTGCCTGACAGCCAGGTGGAACAGAGCCATATTTCTCTTCTTACAAAAGCAAATAGGAGAAATATCACTGAATTCTTTTTCTCAGCAAGGAACAGCCCTGAGAAAGAGAATGCATTCCTATAGGGAGGTCTCTGAAATGGCTTCTCTGGGAATGTCTGTCTTATATGGTTGTAGATAAGGGATGAAATAAGCCCCAGTCTCCCTTAGCACTCCCAGGCATATTAGGATGAGGAAATTCCCACCTAGTAAATTTTAGTCAGACCGGTTGTCTGCTCTTAAACCCTATCTCCTGATAAGATATTATCAATGACAATGCATGCCCGAAACTTTATTAGCAATTTTAATTTCGCCCCGGTGCTCTGCCCCCATTTGCCTTGTGATATTTTATTGCCTTGTGAAGCATGTGATCTCTGTGACAACACCCTATTCATACACTCCCTCCCCTTTGAAAATCACTAATAAAAACTTGCTGGTTTTGCAGCTCAGGGGGCATCAGGGAACCTGCCGACATGTGATATCTCCCCCGGACACCCAGTTTTAAAATTTCTCTCTTTTGTACTCTTTCCCTTTATTTCTCAGACCAGCTGACACTTAGGGAAATAGAAAAGAACCTATGTGAAATATCGGGGGTGGTTCCCCTGATAACGAGGTTTTACCATGTTGCCCAGGCTATTCTCGAACTCCTGAGTTCAGGCAAGCCACCCACCTCGGCCTCCCAAAGTGCTAGGATTACAGGCATGAGCCACTGCAACTGGCCTGTTTTAACTTTTTAATTGGCAATTAATTATGTTGCTCCCAGTAGACAACTTCTTTATCTTAGAGGATTCCGTGACTTGTTCATTTATTTTCTTCTTTTTGTTTTGTCTTGAATTGGATTGATTTTTCTCCAGGCATTTACAGCATTTTTCTTTGATCCTCTTTTGTTGTTGTTTTTCTTTTTTTTTTTTATAATAGAGGATTTCCTCAGCCATCTGGAGATTATTGTACATACACTGAGACCCACTGTAATTTACAATTGCATGGAAAATGCCTATTGACTGGTGGAAATTATAAAGGATGGGGAAATGTAATATTTTATTGAAGAAATGCAGTGATTTTATTGTTGCATTCAGGGAGGTTGCTAAAAGACACAAGATTCTGCATGTAGATTTTCATATATTTTCATGCTTGAGTTGAACAAGTGTCTAACGGCTTTATCATCTCCTGAAAATCATCTTTCAGTATTCTGAAAGGGCTGGAGTTATGGGGTTATAACTGCCTCTAAATAGACTTTCCATTTATCTATACAACTGGGTGTTTCTGGGATTTTTTTCCAACAATTTTATAATGACCTTATGAGATCCAAACCTTAATCAGTTTTAATTCTCTTACATTTTCTTCTGCTTTTGTAATTCTATTTCTCATTTGCTTTGTCATTTAATATGTCTGAAGTATACCTTTGCATAGTAAAATTATTACTGATGTTAAAGAAAAAAATATTTATGACACTTGTTAAAGATAGTAAGGCAGACTTTATTCAAGAGGGCCATTGTGATCAGTATAGGCACCGCGGCAACGGTGTCTGGTAGTGGGGAAGAGAGATTCGACTCAACTCTGACTCTAACAAGAGCAAGTAGGGATTTATAATTAAGAAGCAGGGTGAATATAAGTGGATGAAAACTTACTATGAGGAAACATTGAAAACAAGGTATTTCTGGCTAATCTGACTTGATAGAATTATTGCTGAAGGCAGGCCAGGGTTATAAGGTATTATACCATTGGTGGGGAATTTTTACTAAACTTATGTAGGGAAAACAAAACTTTATTCCTTCCCTCTTAAGGTCCTATGCTAGACCTGAGAATTAAATTAAGATAATATACATAAGTAGGAAGAAAACACACTGATTATTTAATATACTAGACTCTTGGACAACAAAGTTTTAAACTGCGTGGTTTTCACATGTGGATGTTTTTCAATAAAATTTACACCAGTGTGTCTACCTCTTACCTCCTTTTTCACAGCCTCCACCTTTTCTGTCTTTGCCACCGTGAGACAGCAACCAATCTCTTCTGCTTCTCCTCCTCCTCAGTCTATTGAATGTGCAGACAATGAGGATGAAGACTTTTGTGATGATCTACTTCCACTTAATGATTAGTAAACATATTTTCTCTTCTTTATGACTTTCTTAATAACATTTTCTTTTCTCTCTCTTACTTTATTATAAGAATACAGTATATAGGCCAGGCGCAGTGGCTCAAGCCTGTAATCCCAGCACTTTGGGAGGCGGAGGTGGGCGGATCATGAGGTCAGGAGATCGAGACCATCCTGGCTAACATAGTGAAACTCCATCTGTACTACAAATACAAACAATTAGCTCAGTGTGGTGGCACGTGCCTGTAATCCCAGCTACTCGGGAGGCTGAGGCAGGAGAATCACTTGAACCAGGGAGTCCGAGGTTGCATTGAGCAGAGATCAAGTCACTGCACTCCAGCCTGGCAAGAGAGAGAGATTCCATGTCAAAAAAAAAAAAAAAAAAGATACAGTATATAATGCATACAATGTACAAAGTATGTGTTAATTGACTATGTTATCAGTAAGGCTTCCAGTCAGCAGTAGGTTATTAGTAGTTAATTTTGGGGGGAATCAAAAGTTATGCATGTATTTTGAACTGTGTGGAGGATCAATGCCCCTAATATCTGCATTATTCAAAGGTCAACTGTATATATTTTACTCAGCATAAGAGCCTTTATAAGGAAACAAAGACCCAAAGAGGCAGTTAAGAGTCCAACTCGTATTTACTGAATTAAACGAGTGGTTGTGAAATGTGGTGAGGCAAAGGGGCTTGGGTTACGGTCATTTACTGGTTAGATAAGTGACTAGGAAGAAAAAGGTTAGTTTAACAATATTTATTTATACAGATTTTTCTTAACTTCACCTTCCAATCATTAATGACAAGAATGTTACTACTTTTGGTATAGAGAATATGTATTTCACATGGAATTTCATCTCTTGTTTTTAACAAAAACAGAGTTAACAAGAAGTAAGAGTAATCTTCTTGAACCTGCCTTGGGTTTTTTTTGTTTGCTTGTTTGGTTTTTTGTTGTTGTTGTGGGGGGCATTGTTTTTATTGAAAATAGTCAATATGCCAGAGCAGCATATTTTGGGGTGGAATCTTTTTAACTCCTTCATTGACTTAGCAAGATTCTTGTTCAAACAAGGTTCTACAAGGACAGAGAAAAGTCTGAGGTCAGGGCTAGTCAAGAAGGACTCAAATACCTCACTAAAGGTTTACTCAAAAGGAAGAGTCTTTGTCACGGGTAGGTCAAGAGAAATTGTATTAGCAAAACTCCTCTCTATTTCTTTATTTCTTCCTAGATTAATCATTTATGTAGCAAGGATGTGGTAGGAATACATTATTTTTCAACCACAAAAAGTATGTTACACTCAGGGCCATGATTAAGACACAAATTTAGATTTATACTTTACGAGGACTCTGTAGTCTCTGTATATATTTTTTTCTGTCTTTATATTAACAATATTAGGTTTGGCTGAAAGTTTCACATTATAGTTTTATAAACATTAAAGAATTTAAGCATTTTAAATGATAAGTATTAGAATATATATCCAAAGTGATCCATTATATAGATACTTCCTTCCTTACCTTCCAAATACATAGAAAGTATGATATATAGTACGATGTATTATGGTTCCTAAACCACCTCCTATATGTGAAGAAGAGGGAAATACAATATCTTTATATGAAGAAATTCCATACATCTTATCATGTAATAAATATCTGCTTTCCAAAAATATACCATATGTCACCAGTCACAAGTTTTTGTTTTTGTTTTATTAATAGGTTATGTGTTCTAAGATTTCAGAACAGTAGTAGTCCCCCTTATCCATGGAGAATATGTTCCAAGACCCTCTGTGGATGCCTGAAACCATGGATAGTACTGAAAGCTATATATACCTGTACTATGATTTTTCTTATACATACCTGTGATAAAAGGTTATAGATTAGGCACAGAAAGAGATTAACAACATTATTTAATATAAAATTTACCAATTATAACAATATACTCCAATAAAAGTTATGTGAATATGGTCCCTCTCTCTTAACATTTCTTTTTTTTTCTTTCTTTTTTGAGACAGAGTCTCACTCTGTTGCCCAGGCTGGAGTGCAATGGTGCGATATCGACTCACTGCAACCTTCACCTCCCGGGTTCAGGCGATTCTCCTGCCTCAGCCTCCTGAGTAGCTGGGACTACAAGTGGGTGCCAACATGCCTGGCTAATTTTTTGTACTTTTAATAGAGACGGGGTTTCACCCATGTTAGCCAAGATGGTCTCAGTCTCCTGACCTCATGATCCGCCCGCCTCGGCCTCCCAAAGTGCTGGGATTACAGATGTGAGCCACCATGACCGGCCTCTCTTAACATTTCCTATTGTATTATAGATCTTAGCGACATCAGTGTATATATTTTTTCTTTCCCTATTGAGAATTTTGATATTTTCACTTTAAGGAAGCACTTTACAGCTTCTCTTTGACATATCCAAATTGCTGCACATCACTTATGAAGTAGAATTTGCACTTGCACTTGCACTTATGAAGTAGAATAACGGTGACTTGAACACAAGCACTGTGATACCAACAGTTGATCTGATAACCCAGCTAGCTCCTTAGTGATTCACCCACAGGAAGCATAGACAGCATGGGTCTGTGGGACAAAGGGATGATTCACATTCAG
The DNA here is from genome assembly GCF_028885625.2 of Pongo pygmaeus. NCBI lineage: Eukaryota > Metazoa > Chordata > Mammalia > Primates > Hominidae > Pongo > Pongo pygmaeus. The sequence continues at coordinate 28,983,149 of NC_072377.2, forward strand.
TTCCACCTGGGATGGGGCAAAAATCTCATCATGCTACTCAGAACTGTGTGCAATTCAAAACTTAGAAATTGTTTATTCTTGGAATTTTCCGTTGAATATTTTCAAACTGCAGTTGACCACTGGTAATTGAAAATCATGAAAAGTGAAACTGGGATAAGGAGGACTACTGTACTATTGTTTTTCTGTGCATTTTCAACTCATTTTATTTCAGAAGCAATTGTATTATAAATTTATTCAGATTTTGTTTTTGCTTTGGTAGAACATCTTAGGAAAACTGAGAATGGCAATCAAAAGTATAATGTTTTTAGTTGGTTACTGAGACACCCAAAAATAATCAACTTACTCTTGAAGGTCCTTCTACTATATAAAGTTCCCCAGAGTTCAAATCACAGATATTCAGTTTATAAAACTTTGGTTGACATTATGATTAAGGGTATACAAAGTGTAAAATACTATGTTAACATTTGAACACTCATGTTCCAACAGGCTATGGAAAGGAAATGGAGCATTCATAAGGACACATAAATCTTCTAATTTTAGTCATTGAAAAATTACAGCTAATCAATCATGTTGGAGACAATTATGAAAAGATATATTTAAAATACCTGTTTTTTCTTTTCCATTGGTATAGAAGGCTTCATTTTAAAAATATTGAAATAAATCATTAATTTAACTATATGGATTATGAGTTATATATTTGCATTCCAAAAATAATTTTAAAATTAAGTAACTTCCAATTATTTTTAAAATTTCTAATTAAAAATAGACATTAATTTCAGTTTTTACAGCTTCTCTTTGGCATAACTAAGTTTTATACACTGTAATTTGACTCGTTTTTATGTACTAATTTATTAAATTATTTAATGTTTATTATATTTTAATCTCATTGCATTAGTGGATTTTTTATAAAGAATATTAGACAAAATAACTTGTATATTTGCTTATAAAGCCAATATAAACCAAAATAATTTTCAGAAAATATAAGAAACTTTACAAGCTAATTTTGAGATTTCAGTTGTAGCCTGAAATTAAGTTTCATAAAAACTTTTAAAGTATTTTTTAGGGCCAGGCACAGTGGCTCATGCTTGTAATTGCAGCACTTAGGGTGGCCAAGTTGGGAGGATCCCTTGAGGCCGGTAGTTGAAGACCAACTTGGGCAACATAAGAAGATTCTGTCTTTACAAAAATTAAAATAAAGTAACAAAAAATTAGCCAGATGTGGTGGCACACGCCTGTAGTCCCAGCTACTTAGGAGGCTGAGATAAGAGGATTGCTTGAGCCCAGAAGGTCTAGGCTGCAGTCAACCATGGTAACATCACTGCACTCCAGTCTAAGCAATAGAGCAAGATTTCGTCTCAAAAAAAAGTATGTTTTCCTTTACTGATCTATGCAACAAAATTGCTATTAAAATGTTAAACCATTTATGTGTTATATTAAAATGACATCTTATTTACAACATATTATCCATGTGTTATAATGACAGAAAACTCTAAAAATGTCCTGCATAAAATAAAACCAGAAATATAGAAATACTTTATTTTGTTGACCAGAAAACTTCAAATAATTTTTTATTTCTAAGCAAGCATGTCAGCATTAAAAAGGGTACTTGCTTTAGACTTTAACATTCAAAAAAAAAAAAAAAGAAATATAAAACTTTTAGGATAAAGTCAGTTTCTGAAGCGAGATTGCCTGAGTTCAAATCTTATCTGTGCCAATTATTAGTTGTGTGAACTTAGACAAATTATTATGCTATTTGTGCCTCAGTTACCTATTGAAAAAATTAGTATAGTAAATGTTCTTACATATAGGTTTTGTGAAATAAGATGCTCATTTGTACAGCTCAAGACATACATTGAACACCCTATAAATGTTTCTTAATATGATATTTACATCTTAAGCCATTCAAATAGCTAGAAAATGTATCTACCTAATAGGTATTTTTTTAAATGACCAACTCAATATTAATAATATAGATATTAAGAAAGAACATAGAAAAAATATGAATATGAAACTGTGTTTGAACTGTAATAAGAACTGGTAGTGTTAATTGATACTTTATAATATATATGTAGCTATATTCATAATTTTCTAACCATCATCAGGGTATATATCTATATTCTATCTCCTACATTGCAAAAATTTTAAATAGAAGAAAATAAATGATAGAGAAAAATATATATTTTTGAATTGATTGATAGGGAGTATGAAGAGTGATCAATAAGTTGTAACTTTCTTGGCTTAGTATTGTTCAGTTTCTGTTTTTGTTTCAAGAAAGATCCTTCAAGACGAAGAAGCATTTTGGACAAAATGCTATTCTATAACTAGAAAATTAAAGGAATTGTAGATACATGCTGAAAAATGTATCTTTTAAAATTTTTTGTTGCCATACCTAGAAGATTTAGATTCCAGGATTTATCTTTTCTTGAGCATTTACTTAGTAATAGCTGTAGGAAATATGCAATGGTTTGTTTTGTTATAAACACTTTTTTTTAGAAGTTCATGAAAATCAGTTTAATAAGAATAACTGAGAAAATAAAACCCATATACCATAATTTATATTAAACTAAATCTTAAAAATCTTTCTTCTCTTTTATTGTACTTCCTATATGTACTTAAAATGAAAAATGAAGCTTTATATGTAAATCAGAAATGGCTTTGATTATATGTAATGGAAAATCCCAACAGATGGCCAAAAAGCAAATTTAAAAGAAATTCCTTTGCGTCACATAACAAAATGACTAGAATGAAGCCATTGTCTCTGAAATATTCTTAGCCTTTTTTTGCATTGTAACAAGATGGCTGTCATCACTTCAGTCTTTAAAGTCTTGGCAATGTCAGGAGAGAAGCTTTGCCAACCACTTTTATCTAGGAAAACACAATGTTCTCAAAGCTTTCCAAGAGACCTTTTTTTACTTCTCACCTGATGAGTTCTAATTTATAGGAATCCTGAAATATTAAGACTTGGCATTTTCAAGCTGATATGTACATACAAAAAGAAGAAGGAGGATAAATTAATAATTCATCCAACAGCATCTAAACAAGCATATTCTGTACATTTTAAAAGTTCATAGATGTAGCTAATAACAGATTAAGGAAAAAAAAGCATGTATCTTGGAACTTCAATATAATTATTTTGTCAGTCTGCTAATATAATATGCCTCAAGTTACCACTACTGGAATCAACAGAAAATGATTGGTGTATTGAAAAATGAAATCTTACAAATTAAAAAGAATTGTGGAAAAATTTTAATATGGTTGCTTAACTTTATTTTCTTGACATTAATGTAGATGATTTGTTAAGCATTCAAATTATACTACCCTGAATTATAGTAGATAAATGAATCTGAAATAGACTAGTGAAAGCCAGTGATTTTGCCCAATAGGTGATGCTTTTATTTTCTTCCAGCATTACTTTATAGTTTATTTATTATCATTTCAAAACGTCCTTAAGCTTTTTTCATATCTATTTTGTTAGCATAGAATGATATTGATTGCTCTATATTTCTAAATAGTGTAGCTTTCTATAAAGACACCTAAGGTAACAGAAAATATTGATCCAAAATATAGAATCTATATGTAAAATCCACAACAAGAATGCATTCAATTGAATATTCAAATATTTGATATTACTATATTTTAAAATGTGCTATTGTTCAATAATGCAGATATGTTCACATGTACATAAATCTCATAAATGACTCTTGATTCATGATCTTTCATAAGTAAATGTTGATAGAAGTGACTACCTCTTTTCCACTCTTGATGTTACCTTACTGTTTGGCAGAATCTCCACTGCCTGAGAATCCTGGCTTCTACTTTGTCCTCACTCATGATGTAATAGTTGATATGTAAACATTTACCTAATTAGTGAATTTTGAATAAGATACTGACAATGAGTAGTCCAATCTTGCCTTGATGTTGTTTTCATTTTCTTTCCTCCCACTACAGATCCTTATTTCCAAGGAGACATGCATTATGCTTTGTTTCTTCATGCCTTAAGTTTTATACATTTATATCACAGTATAACTATATACCATTGTCAATTTCATCACAGTACTTTGATCTTCAATAACTAAATCCTGTGATAATTTTAACTCTTTAAAAAGCAAAGCTAGAGGCATTACACTACATGATTTTAAAATGTTACAAAACTATAGTAATCAAAACAGCACAATACTGGCATAAAAACCGACATATCAACCAATGGAACAGGATAGAAAGCCCAGAAATAAATCCATGCATTTAAGGTCAATTAATTTTCAGCAAAAAAAGCAAGTGCACACAATGGGAAAAAGATAGTCTCTTCAATAAATGGTGTTGGGAAAACCAAATGTCTACATGCAGAGGATTAAAAGTGTACCGTTATCTTACTCTATACACAAAAATTAAGTCAAACAGGATTAAAACCTTAGATGTAGAACCTGAAACAGTAAAATTGCTAGATGAAAACACAAGGAAAAAAGCTTTATGACACTGGACCAGGTAATGACTTTTTTCTTTCAATATGACCCCAAAAGCACAGGCAACCAAATCAAAAATAGACAAAGGAGATTGCATCAAACTGAAAAGCTTCTGTACATCAAAAAGATCAATTAACATAATAGACAATCCACAGATTCCCCTTCTAGAAAAACATTTGCAAAATATACATTTAAGAAGGAGGTAATACCCAAAATATATAAGGAACTCAATTCAATAGCAAGAAAAGAAACAATCAAATTAAGTTCTAGCAAGCAAAATGGAAAAATGTCCCCTTCTGGGAAAATAGCATCATTACATTTTACTCCTGACAAGATATATTAGGCCAATTTTGAATTGTTGTAAAGAAAAGTTTGAGACTGGCCAATTTATTAAAAAAGAAAAAAAAAAAGAGGCTTAATTGGCTCAAAGCTCTGCAGGCTAAACAGGAAGCACGGTGTCAGCATCTGCTTCTGGAGAAGGCCTCTAATGATGGGATAGGGAAATGGGAAAGCCAGCATGTCACATGGTGACAGTCAGAACAAGGAAGAGAGGGAGGAGGTGCCACGCAATTTCAAACAACCAGATCTCACAAGAACTCACTTTCTCCCTGACAGAACTAAGGGGGATGGTGTTAAACCGTGAGAAACTGCCCCATGATCCAATCACCTCCTATCAGGCCCCATCTCCAAAGCTGAATATTCCATTTCAACATAAGATTTGGCAGGCAAAAATATCCAAATCATAGCATAACATATTATGAATATCCATACACATTAATATAAATTAATAAAATCATATTTTAAAGTTGTATAATTATTGTAGTATAGATGACTTACAATATTACACAATGATTTCTCTATTAATGGTAATTCAGAATTTTTCTGCATTTTTATTACTAAAAATACAGTAGAATAGCCATCCATTTTGTTATGGGTTAAATTACATTCCCCCAAAGTTTATGTGTTGGAGTTCTTACCCTCACTACCTCAAGATGTGACTGTGGTTGGAGAAAGCTTTTCAAAGAGTAATTAAGTTAAATGAGCTCATTAGAGTGGGTTCTAATCTGATGACTGGCATCCTTATATAAACAGAAGATTAGGACACAGATATGTACACAGGGAAGACCATGCAAAATGACAGCCATCTACAAGCCAAGGACGGAAGTCTCAGAAAGAAACCAGCTCTGCTGACATCTTGATCTTGGACTTGTAGCCTCCTGAACTGTGAGAAAATAAAAGGCTATTCTTTTTATTATTTATTTATTTATTTTTTCTTATTTATTTATTTTTTTGAGATGGAGTCTTGTTCTGTCACCAGGCTGGAGTGCAGTGACGCAATCTCAACTCACTACAGCCTCCACCTCCCAGGTTCAGGCAATTCTCCTGCCTCAGCCTCTCGAGTAGCTAGGACTACAGGCACACGCCTCCACGCCCAGCTAATTTTTCTGTATTTTTAGTAGAGATGGGGTTTCACCATGTTGGCCAGGATGGTCTTGATCTCCTGACCTCATGATCCGCCCGCCTTGGCCTCCCAAAGTGCTGGGATTACAGGTATGAGACACCGCTCTCGGCCAAAAGGCCATTCTTTAAGCCACCCAGTCTGCGGTACTTTGTTATGGCAGCCCTAGCAACTTATGTACCTGAATCCCATTTTTTAAAGAGACACATTTATTATTTTGCTTTATGGATATTTCTATACAGATGAGCTTCAATAGTGGAATTGTTGGGTTAGTATGTATATAGACTTTTATTTAAATAAGCACTGGCAGATTTCTTTCTATAATGTTTATAACAATATGTACTATAAATGTTTATTTCCCAAGGCTTTCTCTTCTGAAGATTTCTACTAGTTTAATTATTAAAGGTTGATATGTACATCTATGAATATATACATTTATGCATATATATAGTACACACATATACATATATGTCAATTTTATTTCCCAATAGCTACTGGCAAAATTGACACTTTTTTTGTTGCTAGCCATTTAAGTTTGTTTGTTTGTTTCAGCCAATTTTTTGTTCATATCATTTTCACAACTTTTTTGGCTAGTAGTAATTTTGCTTGTTGGTTATGTATTTTTCCAACCTTTAATTTTAATGTTTTTAGTCTTTAAGTTTTCTGGGAGTAACATATAAATTTCACACAGCTGCAATATATTTGGATTCCCTAAGCTGATATTCTCTCACTTTATTTTTATTATAAATAAAAATTTTCAAAAGACAATTTGACAAAATCTAAACTTCTGTCTCTCCCCTCTCCTACGGCTTTGCCCCCTTATTACCCTCTCCCTCTTTCTCTCCCTTTCGCTATTGTTTTCTCCTCAAATGATGAAACAATATGAATGTCTTAGAGTACCTAAAATCTGTATGATAGCAAATACCAACATGCTATTACAAAAAGATCTCACGGTTTTGGTCTATGTGTGGTAATTTTTTTCCATGCTGACCCAAGCTAATAGGAAAGCTCTGTTCTATTTGGTTATGCAGGAACCTTGGTCCCTATTTTCTTGTTGCTGTATTATTTCCTGGGACATTGATCTCATTTTTACTCTAATTTCTGCATTCAAGGTGAAAGGTGATCACTGCCGCAATCACATTGCAGACCATGGAAAGGGAGCAAAGACGAACTCCTGAGCAAGCAACTTTTCTTTAATTTGCAGATATTCTGAAAATTGACCACATCAGATATGCTTACATCTAATTAAACTGAAATCTAATCACATAAACACCAATGGCTGAAACAGAGGCTGGGAAATCTACATTTTAGATATGTTTTATCTACAGATGTACTAATTTGCATTTGCCGGGGCACTGTAAAATCTCTGAGTGAATTCTCTTTCTTATGCTCCCTGAATTTGAGCATTTCTGCCCATTTGCAATTTCAGAAAATTGTCTAACTTTGTTCGTTTGAATATTGTGTTCCCAAAGCAGTATCATTTTCTGGGAAATCTGAAATATGTTGACCTGTGTCATTTGGGATTCTATTTCAATTTACCTCTGTTTTATATATTGCAACTGTTTAATCTCTTAGTGCTTTATTATGAATTACTTCTTCATATCTTTCTTTTTACTAATTATCTATAGATTAATCTAACTTTCTACTTTATATAGCCATTTCATTTTAATCTCAGTGGCTAATTTACTCAACATAAATATATACAGATATAAAATTATGTTATATGAGTTCTATTTTACTTATTTCTAAATGTTTCAATGCTTTTTTCATAATGCAGCTCCCATCATGGATTCTTTATGTCTTAAATACTCATATATGTATGCATATATATTTATTTATTTTTAAATCTGTCTAAGCTACTTTAATTTGAAATTTGTTGGTGTAAATAATTTGGCTGTTGATTGTGTTGGCAGTCTTATTTTCTGAAGCTCTTCATGAGTTCTGACTTGGGATTATTTATTTATCTTTAGATCGCTATTATCAGTGCTAATTGAGTGAGGTTTGATATGAACTTTGTGGTTGGGCTGTGGAAAGGATCCCCACTTGGTCCAGAGTGTGAGAGTAAAATGGGTCCCACTCTTGCTCGCTTGCCTGTGGAGCCTCATACCCCTCTGGGTTGGCATTTGCTTCTGCCATTGCAGGTTCCAAGTATAGGCTTGCCTGGCCCAGCTCTGCTAGCTTCATTGACTCCCACCCTTGCCCTACACCTCAGAGGCCGAACTAGGGACCTCTGAACCACTGAGTGTTCCATGGGCCAACCTATCACCTGGGACACCCAAGTACCCCACCTGGTTAACAAAGGTCAAGCATAAACCCACTGTCACTGCTGCAGTTGGCTGTCACATGCCAACAACCTATGGGCATGAAAGTCAACCTGCACAGTCCATCACATCTGCTGACAGAAGTGCACAGCGCTTGGGAAAAAGACAAGCTTCTCACTACCTCTGCTCTCTGCTACTGCCATCACCCACATCATCCCAGCTACCCAGGAGGCTGTGAGCCCACTCACCTGCCCAGTACACGACTACTACAGCTGGCATTTGAGAATGCCGCCACCCTAAGGCTATTTATAATCAAGGAAACCACAGTGAGTATTCTCCACTGAAGCACCCCAGAAGCAAAGCCAAATGACCTCCATCAACATGTGTCCTAGTCACATCCTGAAAAAAAAAAGTCCTGCCCCAATGAAAGTAAATTGAAAAAGAAGTGACTGTTTCTTCAGGTGTGAAGAAATCAGTGTAATAATACTGGAACTATGAAAAAGCAAAATGTTATGACATCTTCAAAGGGAACACAGTAATTCTCTAGCAATGAATCCTAAAAACATGAATTTTTGAAATGATATGAGACATTGTCTCTATATGCTATGTTTATTTTTGTTTCAATTCTACTAGGTGAACCAGAGATATTATCAGTTCATACACATTATATTCTAGGTTGAAGCTGCTGAACCAAAGATATAGTATGAGTGTAAACTGCTAAATTTGCTTAAACATAGAGTTTTGCCAAAAAATTTTAGTTTAGATTTTTTTTTTCCTCTTATCCCAACCCAAACTTTTAAAGCAAGGGACTAGACAGGAAGAAAACACACACACACACACACACACAACAAACAAACAAACAAAACCTTTGTAATCTCTCTGTGGTAGTTGTAAACATGTTTGGCCTTTTGGTGGCATTATTTTTAAGCTTCACCTTTCTTATCTAGAATCATGGCCTCATCTGATGAATTTCTGTAGGCATGTAATCTTAGGTCCTTCTATTATTGGTACAGGAATAGGCATGTTCACTCACACTTAACACTATGTTTTTAAATAATTTTTAAATTGAACTTCAATATATTCCTTATTTTTTTAATTCAGTCATGCATTTAAATGGATACAGGCAATATTTTATTAAGTATCTCTAGGCAAATTTTAGCACAAGGTCTTACATGTTTCATTTAGTTTGTTTTATTGCTAGAAACAATTTATGACTGATTTATGTGTGAATAGCCTTGTTTTATGCTTTGAAAATGCCCTCTCAAAAATTCAATTGTGGAAACTTAATTGCTAATGTATTAAGTATTAAGAAGTTGGCTCTTTAAAAGATGATCACGTCATGGGAGCGCCACCCTTGTAAATGGGAAAGTTCTTATGAAAGAGGCTTCACTCTGCACTCAGCTTTCTTGTCGTTCTATCTCTGCTTTTTGAGGACACAGTACCCTTCCCCTACAAAGAATGCAGCAACCAAGCATCTTGGAATCAGAGAGCAGCCCTGACCAGACAACCAAACATGCCAGTGCCTTGACTTTGAACTTTGCAGCCTCCAGAACTGTGAGAAAACAAATTTCGCTTTTTATAAATTATCCGGTCTCAGGTATTTTGTTATAGCAGCACAAACAGGACACCTTTGTAATCTCTCTGTATCGGTAGAGACTGTATGGTCTGCTTTATGTGAATGGCTGCATACAACGCTAATGTTCTCCATTGAGGCTTTCTTATGGAAGAAAAATTAAGGACTAGCCCTGTTCACATAGGAGTAATAATTAAATAATATTATAAGAGGGTAGATACTGAGCCATAGGCTGGTACTTTCACTAGATTAGCCATTCTTGTGTGGATTTCCATGCAATGGAGGTTTAGCTCCATTGCTTTCTTTTTTGCGGGGAGGACATCAGGACCAAAAGTTGTAAAACTTTTGCAAAAGAAGCCTCAGTGGAGAGCACTCGCATAATGAGTAAATCCTTTCTTTTTTTTCAGAACAGGGACAAAAGCAGAAATCAGGTTGTCTTTATAAACAAGTAACAACATATGTTAATCAAATATTTTTGTGGATTTTTAAATTCCTTTATTTGTAAAATGAGCCAAAAATGACTTTAAAAGTACCTTTTGCCTTTCGGTTTCTATGAATCATAGCAAGTTGAGTATATTTTGTGGTAGAAGATTAGTTTTGTGCAGTCATACTATGCAGATAATTTAATATCAAACCTATTTAGTAATAACATATAATTTTCAGACCAATAACTACAGTGTTATTTATGTAGGCTTAACACGCAAAATGGTTGTGTTTTGAATTATGACCTAGAAAAATTAAGCAACAATCTAATGCTTTTCACCGACATTTAATTCCACAATAACTGATTACAGTATTATTTTTCCATTATATATTTGAGCCCAATATAACTTTATAGTGTTATAAATAATTTAGCTTTCTTTCTTAGTGTTTCTTTTGGTATATCAATATTCTATAGTATTCATGCATTGCACTTATATTTTTTATGTTAACATAATTTATCTTATTTTACATTTTAATCACGTTGTTATATTCTTTAAAATTCAACTAGCGTATTAATTTAACTTTATTGGCATAATTTATCTACATTATTTTCTCTTTAATTTGTAGAGGTGGAAAGAAACATTTAATGTATTCATGTTACAAATTGATGTCCAACAAATCTATGCTTATGGAAACAATAAATAAGAAACTTATTTCTAAAAATTATGGCATTATTTTAATTTCATCTTAAAGTGAAATTTAAAAAATAATACCCTTGAAGTTTTAATAATTTGACACTGATTTTTACTGAACTCTGGTCTAATTTTAATCATATATGTAAAGTTTATACATTTAATGAAGAACAACTCCATCCTATTTTCAAAAAATCTGTTTTAAAATGTCTAGGTAATTTCCATGAAAACATATTTACCTAAATTTTGCAATAAGAATACAATTTATAAGGTTCAAAACTAAAATGACTACTCTTAAATTAATGCAGCAATTATTCGATGTTCCAACAACATCCTGATAAAATATGTAACAAATTTTGTTTTATCTTCAACTATTGTTGCTTAAAGTGAATACTTCTTTTAAATATTTTGATATTATAATTAATTTAAATATTTTTTATTTTTAAGTATCTCCTTGTTTGTTATAGTAGTAAACATTGTACTATTCTTTATGTCTATCTAAGAATTCCCTGATTTAGTTTGTTTGTAGCACTGAGATATATAATTTAGAATGAAAATGTGTTTACTATTCAGTTGTATCCAAAAGATTTATTTAATAATAGAAAATGGTGTAATAGTTATTATACATTCAACATATATTTACTTTGGGAAAACTGAAAAGGTTGTTTATATATATTATAAAATATGTGTAAATAATATAAGAAGTAAAGTTATCAGTAATAAAATTAATAAAATAAATTAAAAGAATATATATTGATAACTCAATGTTGTAAATGAGAAAAACATGTTTTAGGTGTCAATGTAAAAAATAAAAAGAAAAGTTAAATAACTCATGTTCTCTGATGGAAGTGTTGTAAAGCTCATTAAACATGGGCAAATACAAAATCCATAACCACCTGAAAAAAAAGCCAATAAATAATAACTCAAATTGACAATTAAAATTAAAAAATTCTCTGAAAACCTTGTAAACATGTCTTACAGTAATAACATATAGAGTGGGAAATACTGTAAACTATTGACTGATAAACAACTAATAAACTATTGACTTTTTTCTTTTTTGAGATGAATTCTTGCTCTGTTACCCAGGCCGGAGTGCAGTGGCACAATCTCGGCTCACTACAACCTCTGCCTCCCGGGTTCAAGTGATTCTCCTGCCTCAGCCTCCTGAGTAGCTGGGATTACAGGCAGGTGCCACCATACCTGGCTAATTTTTGTATTTTTAGTAGAGACAGGGTTTCTCAATGTTGGTCAGGCTGATCTCGAAATCCTGACCTCATGATCCACCCGCCTCGGCCTCCCAAAGTGCTGGGATTACAGGCGTGAGTCACGGTGCTTGACCATTTTTAATAGTAAGCAAAAACATACTAACTAATGATTAATTTGGGGGAAAGGAAAACAGAATATGATAATGATTTAAAGATATAGCCTAATTGATTAATATATATTGTGGCTGATAAATAGAAATAAAAACAAGAGGAAATAAAAAATATCATGGATTTATAGAAGACATCGATGATAAATATACTTTCAGAAAATTTGACAAAATAATACTAAAACTGTTTATTAATATTTGTTTTTAGCTGGAGATTATATGTATAAACTCTAAAGTGTGTTTTTACATCCTGATCAGATGCAAGAAAAAGTTCAAATTAAACCCTCTTCATACCATGCACGAGAAAAATTCATTTCAGAATTTTAGAACATAGGTTCAGTTTGAAAAAAAAAACAAGTAAACAAGAACTAAAAGAATAAATCAGTAATAAACATAAATAGGTCTTTCCAATCCTGGGCTATCTGAACTTTAAAAAGTTGAGCCAAAAAAAAAAAGAAAAGAAAAAAACAACAACAACATGTTTTAGTACTTGTATTTAGAGATTAAGGGCCTGTATTAACCAAAAATTTATGTATATATTCATTGAAGCTCTGATAAACAAAATTTATTCAGATGATTCTTCTTAAAAATCTCAGAAAAATACTGCAAATGCCAGAAATATTGGGAGGTTGAGACTGGCATAATGGAAGCCCATTTTCATAATTTCAGGCGTCAAAGGCAAAACTTATTATTAGGGTTTAAGTAAAACAAACAAGATGATGATGCAGTTTGAAATTTAGAATATATTGTATGCTTCATTCTTTAATAGTTCCAGATAATTAGGCAGTAAGTAGAGCATAAGTAATACCTTCTTATACCTGGATATTGGACTAGAAAATCTTCTCTCTGGGAGTGAGACCACTGCATGTAAAAATGTATTGGATATGTACAATAATGTTTTATAAGAAGAACATTTTTAATAAAGTTAATTATTTTACTACTTATTCTCTAAATAGTAACAATAAATTGCTATAAGTTGAAAACCAAAAAGCAAATAAAGAAGAATATTATCGCAAAATGTTTGTTATGCCAAGTCTAAGTTTTATTAAAAAAAAAAACAAAATATCAAAGAAATGTCAAATGATCTAGCAAAATTTAAAAAAAAGTACTTAATTCAAAAATGTGAAAACTATAGAATTTAGTTGGTAATACATATATAAAATGTTTTAAACTGTGTAGAAAATTTTTTTAATAGGACAAATCTTGTACTGTATGATGTCTAATGAAGTCTTATTTTTGGAAGTCAAAAATAATAACTTTTTTAAATAAGAAAAGGTATTTCATATATATATCATATATCTATTTTATATATATATTTCATATATTTATATAATATAGATATATAAAATATATATTATATGGTGTCTTGCTCTGTCGCCCAGGCTGGAGTGCAGTGGCGCAATTTGGGCTCACTGCAACCTCCGCCTCCAGGGTTCAAGCAATTCTGCCTCAGCCTCGAGTAGCTGGTATTACAGGCACCTGCCACCACGCCGGGCTAATTTTTGTATTTCTAGTAGAGACAGGGTTTCACCATTTTAGTCAGGCTGGTCTCGAAATCCTGACTTCATGATCCACCTGCCTCTATCTCCCAAAGTGCTGGGATTACAGGCATGAGCCGTTGTGCCTGGCATATTTCTTTTTAAAAAATAACTAAATTTTATGGTAAATATTGTGGAGTCTATATCAAAAAACATATATGAACCTATATGGATTCAAACAAAACAGGAACATGAAAATACCAAGTAAGTTTTGATTCTGGTGAAAAATAAATGAAATAAATCAAAGTGTCATGAGAGATCCAACCTCTGATGCTATATTTACAGTGAGTGCATAGCTAAGGAACAAGTTCCATTAGGGTTCAAAATGTAAGTTAATTACTTTTTTAAAAATATTCTTACATGTAGAAATTTAAGTCTAGATATGGAAGAAAGGGGAGGTTGTAGAGGAAAGGTAAACATTTAGTTTTGCAGACGCTGCCTAGAATCTACACAAGCCTGTTTTTTGAGAGTCTGAAACACTTATTTGTGTTCAACTGATCTATTTTATTTAAGTTAAAAGTGCTAGAAATCTACTGGAAACAAAATAAGAGAAAGAAAAATTAAAAAAAACAACAACATTAATAAAGATATTTAAAACAATATAGCCATGTATTTGTGAGAGCATTAAAAGTACTTGTGTTACTTCCAAACTAGAGATTGATTAATCCAAAGAAACTCACGGATTTCTGTTCTAGCCATGATAGACTAGCTATATTAAATTTATCTTTCTGCTTTAGACAAATATGAAACTTAAATTGAGTATGTACTAAAAGGAAAACTCTGGCTGGATGCGGTGGCTCATGCCTGTAATCCCAGCACTTTGGGAGGCCGAGGCAGTCTGATCAGAAGGTCAGATTATCGAGACCATCCTGGCCAACATGGTGAAACCCTGTCTCTACCAAAATACAAAAAAGTAGCTAGGCGTGGTGTTGCGCCCCTGTAGTCCCTGCTACTCAGGAGGCTGAGGCAGGGGAATTGCTTGAACCTGGGAGGCGGAGATTGCAGTGAGCTGAGATCGTCCCACTGCACTCCAGCCTGGTGACAGAGCGAGACTCCATCTCAAAAAAAAAAAAAGGGAAAATTCTTTTTGTTAGTTTTGGGGAGTAAGAAATGCCAGGTTGTATCCTTGAAATAAGAGAGGCAATTTGGGTCAGTCAAATATTTGTCTCAGCTTCTCCAAGGAATATTTCCTGGCTTGAAAGCAGGAAGATATGAGCAAATATAAATAATCTTCCCATGCAAAGAAGGAAAAAGTCAAATTTCAGACAGCTGAGGTGGCTTCAGATTGGGATTCAGGTACCAGATGCGGGAAGCCAAGGAGAAGGAAATCCAGAAAACTAAGAAAATTTTCCTTTTATTTTCAGAATTTTTTTCTTTCTCTCTCTTTTTTTTTTTTGTCTTTTGAACTACGGGTGCACATAGTGACACTTGAGGAGACTGGTAGAGAGCAGCTGCTGGTTGGAATGCACCTGAGTATATTTTAGCAATTGCACAGAGAGTGGAATATAGCAGGGCTTTGGTCTTAGCCAGAGCAGAGATTCCTCAAGCACCCCAGACACTCATTTGAGGGTGCATTAGAGTCATACCCTAGAAGTAAAAGCTATTTTCTATTAGGGGTTAAGAAAGCAAATAAACCACAAATCAATCATATAAAAAACCCTTCCATATTTCCTTAAAAAAATAACTATAAAAAAGCATTGGTAGAATTAATGAGAATTGCCAGTAATTTAACTATCTGCCAGCAAAAAATAAGCCAAAAATTCTTTACAGAAAGGCCTCTAAAATATATTTTCAAGAATCTTGATTAATAATTTCTAACATATACAGAAAATCAGAATAAAGTGATTGATAATGAAAATATAAAATAATAAGCATAAAGCAACCCAGAGATGATCCAGACATTACAGTTAGCAAAAATAAAAAAATTAAAAGAAAGATGAACAAAATAAATAAGATGGAATATATATTAAAAAAGTACAAAATATATTTAAAAAACAAAAGTTAATAAATTATTGGTTGATATAAAAACAAACTTGGTAAAGAAAATAAAAATAGTAAATTGAAATAGTAAAAGAAATGTTAAAAGAAACTGGTGAGTAGCAAAAATGTGCAAAATAAATAAAAAACAATGAGAAATACAAAAATAAAAATTGAAAAATATGAAACAGTAAAAAAGAAAGAAAAGAAGTAAATCTAATCTACTTGTAATTGGGTTTCCAGAGGAGAAGCAAAGAAAATGAGACAGAGCATTATTTTGAGAAATAATAGTCAAGAGAGTTCTATATTTGATTTTTTTAAATCAACGGATTCAAGAATTCAGCATATTTCAAAACAAATGAAATCACTGTATTAGTTTGTTGTCACAGTGTTACAAAGATAGTCCAAAGTCCAGGTAATTTATAAAGGAAAGAGGTTTAATTGACTCACAATTCCACAAGGCTGGGGAGGCCTCAGGAAACTTAGGGAAAGGGGAAGCAGGTATGTCTTAACAGGCGCAGGAGAGAAAGAAAGCCTGTGAGAGCACAGGAAAAACTACCATTTCTAAAACCTAGTTCTCCTGAGAATTCACTCATTGTTAGGAGAACAGCATAAGTGAAACTGCACCCATAATCCAATCACTTCCCTCCCTCTAAACGTGAGGATTACAATTCCAGATAAGATTTGGGTGATGAGACACAGAGCCAAACCATATCAATCACAATTGCAAACAAAATGAATATTATAATACTAACAAACATCAAAGACAATGAGAAAATCTCTAAAAGCAGCTGGAGAAAACAGCAAGAATCATTAACTTTTAACAGAAACTATGAAAGACACAAAAAAATAGAACTATATCTTCACAAATTATTTTGAATTGTCTCCAAAAATTAAAGTAAGAATACTTTCTAACAAAGCTGAGAAAATTATTAAACAGCATTCTTCCTTTATAAGAAATATTAAACATGTCTGTCAAGTTAAAAAAGAATGATTTAATATAAGAATGGAGAGGCTAAAAGAAATACACCACTCTGGAAACAATAAAATAATTGAGTAAATATCAAAATACATTAGCTGTTTACATTTTAAACAACAGCAAGGCTGGGTGCAATGGCTCACACCTTTAATCCCAGCACTTTGGGATGCCAAGGCGGGTGGATCACTTAACGTCAGGAGTTCAAGACCAGCATGGCCAACATGGTGAAACCCCGTCTCTATTAAAAATACAAAAATTAACTGAGTGAGGTGGTTCACGCCTGTAATCCCAGCTACTCGGGAGGCAAGGCAGAAAATTAGTTTGAACCCAGGAGGCAGAGGTTGCAGTGGGCCCAGATCATGCCACTGCTCTCCATCCTGAGTGACAAAGCTAGATCTAAGACTCTATCTCAAAAAAATAAATAAACAAAACAATAGCAGTATCTTGTGGAGTCATGTTTAGAAGTAAAATGACAAAAATAGCAACATTGAGAAATAAATGGAAATTGTTGTATTTTTTAATATAATAAGAGAATACATTTAAGATACATAAATTAGATACAGATGCATGTGGTAATTTACAAGGTATTTGCTAAATATAGTGATACTAAAAATTATGACAAATATTAGTAAAGGAGAAAATTGAATAACCAAAACCTGATTAATGCAGAAAGTGAAATAAAAAATGATAGGAAAGGAGAAGTACAACAAAACAACACCTAAAAACAAGAGCATCAACAACAGAGGAAGAAAACAGAACATGGAGAAAACAAGTAATAAAATAGCAGACCTAAACAAAAATATATAAGTAATTGAATTAAACGTAAATAGATTCAGTACTACTTCAAGCAAAACACAGTAGATTATGAGATTGAATTACAAATAAATGTAACTACATACTGCTTGAAGAATACATGTTAAATAAGGCAATGCTGTAGGTTCAAAGCAAACATATGCAAACCAAGTGACATGGCTTTATTACAAAAAAAGACAAAGTGGTCTTTCAGAAAAATAAATATGATAAACATTAAAGAGAGCTATTTCATAATTTTAAAATGGTCATTTCAACAAGAAGATATAATCAAATTTTGTATGTACCTAACAGATCTTTATTTTAAGTAAAGAAATAAGTGATAGTAATTTGTGGCTTTAAGTGCCTATGTTAGAAGAAAGTGAAGCTTGAATATCAATAATGTCAGCTTAAAAGCCAGAAATAAGATGAGAAGTTTAAATTTGAAGAAAAACAGAAAGCAGGAAAATTTTTAAAATGAGAAAGCATTGAGCTAGAAAACAAATATACTGTAGAGAATATCAGTGAAGTAAAATTTTGCAGCTGTAAAATGATATGACAAAACCTCTCAAGACTGATCTAGAAACAAGAGAAAACAAATTATCAATATCCCGAACAAAATAGGAGATATCCATATAGATTTTACAGTTAATGAAAGAACATTGAAGGATATTATAAATAATCTTTTTGCCAATAAATTTGAAAATTCAGATGAAATTTACAAATTAATTGAAAGTTAAAATTTACCAAAATAGGTACAAGAAAAAAAATCTAAAAATTACTTTATATGTAACAGAAATTAACATTTTTATTAAACACTTTACTCAAAGAAAATTCCAGGATTGTGTAAGTACAATGACACAACTCTATTTCACAAGTCAGAAAAATGCCTTTTTTCATGTTAGTCTTAAATAAATTTAGTGAGCACAGAATTTTTAATTGGCTACTATGTTACATCAACAAATGGAAGATGTTTAACTCTTCCTCGGCTTCCGTTGTTGCTGTTGAAAAATCAGCTTTCAGTGACTTGTTCCTGTGAAGTTAATCTGTTTGCTTTTTTTCTCTCTATTAATGTTAAGATTGTTCTCTTGTACTTGCTTTGACAGCACATACAATAAAATTTGCAATGTACAGCAAAGATTAACTGACCTGCTGCAAGAAGATGACACACAAATTTATGAAGATGGTTCTTTTTATTTTCCTTAAATTTTAGGTAATTTCCCAATGATGCATATTTTCTTTCTATTTTTTTCAAAGTCTTTGTCAATTTTCCACGTTTCTGCCAAAATTTTACAGTTTGGCTTCTACCTCACTCTAAATAAAAGCATGATTGTTTTGTAGTATGTGTCTGATAAATGTAAAAATTCTCCTGTTGAATTCTTCTATTGTTTATCCTGTCTTTTGTTTCCTATTTATGTTGACATGTAGTCTAATGGTCCTTATTATTTTGGTTGGATGCTGGACATTATGGTTTAAATTTATTTTTAGAAAAACAATGTTTGATGTATAGGTTTTTTTTTATCTCTCCTAAGAGAATTATTTTATTCTGTCATTTACTTTGTGTCACTAACAATAGATCATCATTTTAATCTAAATACATGGCTTGAGATTTTGAAAGGAGATATATTTTACTTCTCGTTCACCCTACATTTTAAAGTGTAGACATATGTGGTTTCAGTCGGCCTCTCATTTTACCTCTTACATAGCATGAAATGCTACTAGAGCCAAAGTGGTCACATGCCAAGCTGATGTCTCTGCATTTTTGTCTTTCCTTCAATCGTGGTCTGGTACTTTCAGTCTACAAATGCAACATCTCCAAAACTGAGCCCTTCTTTTCTCCATAACTCTTTGTCCTCTTGTGCTTCACTATTTGGGGAGTGGTGCTAGTCTGTACCTGTCTTATAGAAGCCTGTGACTAGAAATCTTCGTTTACTGCCCAAATTGTCAACGCTCTGAAAAAGAAAAAAAAAAAAAAAGGAAGAAAAGTACGTGAAATCTGTCTTTGACAATACAAATTCTCATGTTTGCGTTCTTTAACTTTGAATAATTATTCTCACTGATTTTCTTATCTCTCAGCTGCTCTAAAGGCAAATGTAATTGTGTTCTATCCCAGCTCAAAATCTTGAATAGGTTTTTATTACATACAGGATGAATATACTATATTGATCAATGAAAAAATAGTTTAGCTTTATATCATCTGAGAAGATTCCTGAATCTTACTGCCAGTTTAAATCCAGACTCTATCTTGTATTCTACTTTCTTCTACTATATGCTTATCTTCTCTCTCCTTCAGCTTTCTAACGTATAAAATGGTAATTACAGTAACTAACATATATTTATGCTCTACTTTCTTTATGTTACTACATGCTACAAAATTAAACACAGATATTACTTCGTGTATGACATATTTTATTTATTCCCAAAGTAAAATTTTTTTCTGCATGCTTTTTCACACTGCTATGCCTTAAAAAAGGTCACAATTTTTTTTTAATTTTAAAAATTATATTTGTAGCAAAGTCAACATGTACATTTATGGATTCTAAGGTAAAGTTGAATAAAAGTTTAAGATAAAAACTCACACAGTATTCTACCTTGACATGGCCTTCTTTGGGGTATTCAGTGATTGCACCGAATGTATGATTTAGCTCTGCTCTGACACTCAGAAGCACAGCTAGACATTCAATTTTCTGTCTGAGCTCTTACAGCATGATTGTCTCTCTCTCTTTTAGAATGCACTAGGCATAATATCAAGCTGTTGAATTTTACATGTTTTTCTATCCTGACCACTTTATACTAGAATGTCCTAATAAATGTCTATTGAAAAAATGCATGAATGAGTGAATGAATGAAGCTCCAGAAGAGACAAAGCCAAAATGAAAAGCCAAGACATCTTTGCATTCACAAGCTAGAATTATGTCTCACATATTCGAAGAGACTTAAAAAAATTCTCATCCAGTCATGCTTCCATTGTCACCTTTTGGAGTTAAAAAACTGAAGTCTGCCTCATGACATTAATTTCTTTAAAAATTACTAACTGAGGTTCTAGTACTATATACACAAGGCATTATGTTAAGTGATTTTCAAATTAGATGTTAAGAAATATTTTCTGCCCTTGAGGGGGGATTGAGAAGCTGCAAATGAGAAGCTATTTGCTAACCTAATAAGACCTGACCTCTTTATACTTCTTTTACATTGTAAGTACAAACTGCCCATCATCTTTAGGCTCATCTCTTTCTTGCAATTATCAGACACAGCTAGGAGCAATTAGCTGACATTTTAAATATTTTACATGGGCATCCCCATAGTTAAACTCAAATGTTCATTACATATAGTTTCCATTTTTCCACTTTTCTGGTTGTAGATGTGCCAGTTGCTTTGCTACTGCATACCAGAGGTTACCATTTTTTCATCCTCCAATAACACTTCTCTTGCCATTCACAGTCTTCACTACTGACAGACTTTGCTGCATTTTTTCAGCTTCTGTCCACTAAAAGTTATGAAGTGAATGCCAAATATTTTAGATTTTTGTTATGGCAGCATCCCACACTAGAACAATTTCTGATGCAGTGGTTTCTGCATAGCAAACCTTTGAAACTCAGTGCCCAAAGAAAGAAAAACTGTAACTGTTGTGTTCATACAAATATACAGATGAACTGGAAAGTATTCTGTCTGGCATTATGTGAAGAATCCAGCAGTCTCAATTGGGATTATTCTAGATCAGCCAGCTTGCCAACACAAAATTTAAGAGAGTGCAGACAAAATCAACAGGACCAATTACACGAAGCACAGCTAATTGCCAGCTTCTAAGAGAACTGAATAGAAATTTTCAAAAGCTGTGTGTGTGATCTTTTGACTTATATGTAATTGTTAGGAATTGTTTTAAGTTACTGATATTTAGGAGACTTTGTTTTTTTATTTTTTTTTTATTGTACTTTAAGTTCTAGGGTACATGTGCACAATGTGCAGGTTTATTACATATGTATACATGTGCCACGTTGGTGTGCTGCACCCATTAACTCATCATTTACATTAGGTATATCTCCTAATGCTATCTATCCCTCCCCCCTCCACAACAGGAACATGGATGAAGCTGGAAACCATCATTCTTAGCAAACTATTGCAAGGACAAAAAACCAAACATCGCATGTTCTCACTCATAGGTGGGAATTGAACAACGAGAACACTTGCACACAGGAAGGGGAACATCACACACAGGAGACTTTGTTTTACATCAATGGCTAACTAATTCATTATTGAAATTGAAATATTTTGAAAGAATTTTTCTTCTTTAATAAAAGTTCCTAAAATTACAGGCTAAAGCATAATAAAACAACAGCATCAGCAACAATAACAAAAACAAAATAGGCCTGTAATAAATATTTAACTGGGGGGCCGGGCGCAGTGGCTCACACCTGTAATCCCAGCATTTTGAGAGGCTGAGGTGAGCAGATCACGAGGTCAAGAGATCAAGACCATCCTGGCCAACATGGTGAAACCCCTGTCTCTACTAAAAAAAATACAAAAATTAGCTGGGAGTGGGGGCGCGTGCCTGTAGTCCCAGCTAGTCTGGAGGCTGAGGCAGAAGAATCGCTTCAACCTGGGAGGCGGAGGTTGCAGTGAGCCGAGATCGCACCACTGCACACCAGCCAGGCAACCGAGAGAGACTCCATCTCAAAAAAAAAATTAATTGGTGAATACATTGGCCAAATAGCAGTCTTGAGAGGGGCTTAGAGAAGAAAATAAAAGTGTGGTTTAATAGTCATACCTTATAAAATAAATATTTGCCCAGATGCTTAAATGTTAAAAGACATTTTGATAAAACACAAACCCAAATTAAGATAAAATTTTTTGATAAAGTAGCAATAGATATATAATTTTTAGCATAATGATATATTTAACGTGCTGAAATATTTCTACCAAGAGTTTTTCTAGGCATTTTAAATATTTAAGTGAAAGTAAAGACTTTACAAAGAAATAAAGTTTAGAAACTATTTTTTAATCGTATATAAACCATAACTATATTATTTTTAAAATAAATCCATATATAAAAGAAGAAGGTCACGAAGTATAATTATGAGTAGTGCCATCCTCTTCCTTCCGGTCTCTTTGCATTCTGGTAATGAAAGTAATTGAACAATATATTGACTTAAGAGTATAAGAAATTTCCTGCAGGACAGTACTTGTGTTATGTTAGGAGCTAGTCAGACAGGAGCCGGGCAGGAGGGGGCCGCTCCCGCCCCCACCTCCAGGAATGTCAGGTGACCAGCAGGTGATGGTTCAGCAGTTGTTGTTTTGCCTCTCTAAAATGATAGTTGGTCGCAGCTGGCACCAGGGAGAGACCGTTTCTTGATGGTCTGGCAGTTGTCACACTAAAATGATCATTGGTGGCAGCCAGTGCCAGGGAGAGGCAGTTTCCCAAAATATAAAAACACTTGAAATTGGTAATCAGCAGCTTCCAATAAGAAACAATTTAAAAATAGCACATCTCCAAGCCAAAGAACCGACGTAAGAGGTTTGCATATTTTGGATCTTGATTTGTCTTCAACATGTAGTATTTGGCCTACTACACAGTAAGTACTTAATTCTTTTTTAGTTGAATAAATAAATCAATTATAAATAATGAAAAAAAAGCCATGAAATACTGGGTAATTTTTTTCTCTTTTCTGGGAGATGGCTGAAGATTGATGTTTAATCATACCTAATATTTTCAGGAATATGGCAGCAAAAAACAATCATTTTTAAACTCCATTGTTTAAGTATCTTTTCTATTTTTGCCAAATTTCAAAATTTGCTTTTTGGGGAAATGTAGGGAGCTATGAACCAGGACCTTCCTAACTCACATGATAAGGGGAATTCAAACAATAAAATATCTTCCCAAGAGTATGGCAATATGCATAATCATACTTGATGCATAAAGATTCTTTGTAAGATATTAGGATGATATAAAATAAAACAGAGTAAAAATATGTATATATAAAATACATAAAGAATACTCTACTCATTCAATAACTTTTTCTTTTTTTTTTTTTTGAGACAATGTGTTGCTCTGTCGCCCATCTGGAGTGCAGTGGCGCTATCTCGGCTCACTGCAAGCTCCACCTCCTGGGTTCACGCCATTCTCCCACCTCAGCCTCCAGAGTAGCTGGGACTACAGGCGCCCGCCACCATGCTCGGCTAATTTTGTTTTTGTATTTTTAGTAGAGATGGGTTTTCACCGTGTTAGCCAGGATGGTCTCGATCTCCTGACCTCGTGATCCGCCCGCCTCAGCCTCCCAAAGTGCTGGGATTACAGGCGTGAGCCACTGCGCTCGGCCTCAATAAATATTTTTTATGTATGACAGACATTTAGTAGAACTCTTGAAATTTCTCAAGGCAGAGTGTACTTTTATGGAATGCATTTGTCACTAGTTACTTTCTAGGTGAAAGAAAAATTAAGCTTACTTCAATTTAATAATATTTTTTGATGTTTTTGTAATTATAATTTGAAAGCTACAAATTCTATTTCATTATATTTATCTGTATATTTTAACAATATTTACTTTGTTAGAATTCAATTAAAACTAAAACACATTTATTAACACATATAGTATATGCTTTTCAATAAAACTTCTAGTGCAATGTTTCCTAGAAAGGATTAGAACTGTCTTTAGATTATTATTTATACATATGCTGAGTAGATATAGCTGAGTGAAACACGATGAGTGTTATGCATCTAATTTTGAACAAGTCAACTGAGAGGATATTTTTTTCTTTACTCTGTTTGGGGCCAGCCGTTAATGGATTGAGGCAACTCGGAAGTCCACTTTCAGCTCTTTCCACACCATTGAGCAAAGCTGTCTGTAACACAATAAGATCCTTATTAACTTTCCTCAAAGGAAATTTTATGATTTACTATAATAGGAAAAACTCCATCTCTTCTAAAACACCTATACATTTTTATTTCCCTGAATACATTTTTCTCATACACACCATGATGCAAATTTGCCTGTGGTTACATGCCTATTTTATGGCTTCCTAGGTTCCCATTAGTTTTACATTCCTTAAAGCAGGTATGGGCTTGGTTTATCTAACCATTGGCTTGCTTGCACAAAATGCTCAGTAAGAGTTCAACATACATTTTATACATTTATGAAAAAAAAGATGGATACAATAAATCCTATCAGTAGCAAATGAACCACATGAATGAGGGAAATCATTGTTTTTTTTTTTCTCTTAGCATTTCTTTCATCTACAGAATATTCTAACTTGAGAATTGAAAAGGTCCACATAAGTTGTTTTCAGATAATTTTCATCATGTGTTCTGATAACATCGCCAGCCCTTCCATCCCCCATATCATTGCACAACTTCAGCCATGGAATCTTAATTTTACACAATGACTTTTTACAAGAGATAGTCTTTGATGATACTTTTACTTTTTGTAATATATCTTTCTAAATTTAAGCATACTTTTGGACTTACATAAAAGTTGCAGAATGTCCATGAATCCTACTCCCAGAGTCCTCAACTTTAAAGTCTTACTTTACTATCATACATGTGTTTATTATTAATATTTTAAAACCAAATACATAGGCCTAGGATAAACAAAGTCAGGAGCAGGCTGAGTCACTACTTTCCCTCCTTACCTTTGTTGTCTCTCCATATATTTCAGTGTTAATCCTCATAGACTGATAAATGAAGTACAGAGAAAGGTAATTATCTGAGCAGCATCAGTGGATATTCCACGTTTTCCAATTTAATAATTTGCTTTAAACTTAATATATAACAAAGGGTTTAATAATAGTTACTGTTGGGAAATACACTGCTTTTAGTTACCAGAAACTCACAAAGCTGAAATATTAAAATACTGGAGATTCAATTAAGAAGTGCTGTTTGGTATCTCTTAATATTTATCACTCTGCAAAAATGGTTCAGTCTGAGAGTATAAATGGAAAAAGATGGAATTGTATCAGCAGGACAGTGATCATAAACAGCCTCCAACAACTAAGAGCATGTCATATTTACTCAGTGCAATTTTTTACATTATTTTTATAAGAACAGTTCTTCAAGGACAGTTGCTTGTAACGTATATGGCATGAATCATATACTCTCAAAAGTGGATGTTTATGGTCTTTTACGAAAAAAAAAAAGTTTTCATAACAATGACTTACTTTCTAAGGTCAAGCTTGCTAAAAGCACAAGCTTAAGGGGCTATATTGCATTATTGGACCACATATGTGATTTTACAAGCACACAATTTTAAGATTACCTCTCTAGTTTAACATTAGAGCTACTGTGTGATATTTTTAAATTAACCACACTGGCTCCTAATTGCATTTCTCAAAATTCAGTAAAACATCACATACTATAGAGGACACGGGGAGCTTTGTGTCTACTAACTAGTCAATCTGATCAAACTTGTGTGGAGGTGAACTTAACTAGCTTAGTTCCTTTCGTTGTTGATGTGAAACCGAAAGGCAAAAACACTGAGACATTTTAAGAAGGCAACACAAAAATTCTGGCGTAAAATAGAATAGAAAGTAAACATCTTAGTTCTAATTTCCCTGAATGCTTTCCTCACTTTTCATTGTAATGTTACATATTAAAAAATCATTGGGGCCAGGCGCGGTGGCTCACACCTGTAATCCTAGCACTTTGGGAGGCCGAGGCAGGTGGATCACGAGGTCAGGAGATTGAGACCATCCTGGCTAACACGGTGAAACCCCGTCTCTTCTAAAAATACAAAAAATTAGCCGGGTGTGGTGGCAGGTGCCTGTAATCCCAGCTACTTGGGAGGCCAAGGCAGGAGAATGGTGTGGAGGCAGAGCTTGCAGTGAGCCGAGATCGCGCCATTGCACTCCAGCCTGGGTGACAGAGCCAGACACCGTCTCAAAAAAAAAAAAAAAAATCAACAAAACCATTGGTTGGCTAACTTGAAATATATACTATAATACTATATCAAAGGGAAGAAATATTTTCTCAAACTTTTTAAAGTGTTGTGTTGCTATGCTTAGCTCAAAATTTGAAATTAGTAAGTGATAGGGAACTAATGAATGTTGTTTTATAAAGAAGCTTGGTATCACCACCAAATTGCAATTTCTGCTTTAAAGTCATATAAAACATAATAATTTTTTTAACTATAAGGATCCATGAATATTGCCTTTGATGAGTTAAAGTAAAATAGGCAAATATTTTTAATAGAACACAAATAACTTATTTCTACAGGAAAAACATGAATAGTGAACTATATTCAGATAAAGAATTGGTTTGCCTTAAAGACACCATTCAAAGAGAGGAGATATTTGTAACATATATATTTGATAAAGCATTCACATACAACATATACACAAAAAAGTTTTACCAATCTAGTAGAAGAGGAAAAAAAAATCACATAAAAATTGGTAAAAAATTTGAAATGACACTTTACAGAACAGGGCTTCAAAAGGCTCAATAGAAACATGAAAAGTTACTCAACTCCATTAGCCACCAGGAAAAAATGAATTAAACCTTATATGTGGTACCTATCATAACTCATGATGCAAAACATCTATAATGAAAAATAAGACAATAGAACTCAGTGCTTAAGAGAATGTCTAACAAAACATAACTGTTATATTCTGCTGTTGGAAATGTAGAATGAAGTAATCAGTGTGGAAATGTTTTTGTCAGTACCTACTATTAGGTGAACTTATACAAACACTAAGAGTCAGAAATTTAACTCTTTAGTTTATATCAAGAAAAATATCTGACCTGGCACGGTGGCTCACCGTGTAATCCCAGCACTTTGGGAGGCCGATGCAGGCGAATCACGAGGTCAGGAGATCGAGACCATCCTGGCTAACACGGTGAAGCCCCTTCTCTACTAAAAATACAAAACAAAACAAAACAAAAATTACCCTGGCGTGTTGGCGGGTGCCTGTAGTCCCAGCTACTCCGGAGGCTGAGAAAGGAGAATGGCGCGAACCCGGGAGGCGGAGCTTGCAGTGAGCTGAGATCGTGCCACTGCACTCCAGCCTGGGCGACAGAGAGAGACTCCATCTCAAAAAAAAGAAAGAAAAAAGAAAAATATCCAAAAGAACGTATTCACATATTCAGCAAAGGCAAGTCAAAAATATTCATGGAACCATTCTTAATACAATTAAGAAAAAACTCGGTGCCCACAACCAGCAAAATGGTGAAATTAATGATGATATGTTTATTGAAATAATGTTATATAGCAATGAAAATAAGTGAATTATTACTAACTAAAACAATTGAACAACGACTTAATCTTAAAAACTTTAGCTAAAGAAACCAGACACAAAATAGTGACACCACACACACACACACACACACACACATAACAGTTCAAAAACAGGCAAAAGATAAATTTATGGTGGTAGAATTTAAAGTGTTTATGACCATGCGTGGTGGCTCACACCTATAATCCAAGTGCTTTGGGAGCCCTAAGTGGGAGAGGCTCACTTGAAACCAGGAGTTCAAGACCTACCTGGGTAACATAGTGATACTGCATCTCTCAAATTAAAAAAAAAAAATTAAACATTAGCTGGGCGTGGTGGCACACATCTGTAGCCCTAGCTATTCAGGAGGCTGAGTTAGGAGGATCCCTTGAGCCCAGGAGTGAGCTTTGCTTGCACCACACTACAGTATAGCTTGGGCAATAGAATGGGATCCTGTCTCTATTTTTTTTTTAATAGTGTTTACTTTTGGAATAGGCTGATGATTAAAATGGTGCACAAGGGGGCTTTCTAGAAGCTGGAAATATTTATTTCTTAATATGGAAGATTTCAATATATAATTTGATTGCATATAAAATGTAATCAAAGTTCATAGCTACATAAATGCATGAATACACATCAGAAAGTTAATATCTTTTGACAAGTGGAAGTAAATGTACAGGGTCAAAATGTAGTAAAATACAAGTAAGAGTGGAATGAGGTACCCTAAACAAATTCATATTGGAAATAAAAACAACGTCCTTCTTCAAATTTCAGGAAAGGCTTGTATGAAAATAGAGGACAGAACTATGATTATTGAGGTAAATTACAGAAGCCAGATTTATTTCAAAATAAGCAATTCTAGCTACCAGAGCTGTCCAGAAATTGAATAAAATATCACTTTGATAAGTGAGCCACCAAAATCATCAAACTTATTAAAAATAGTTAATTTTCATTTTTCTGAGTTTTTATCAAGTCATTTATTTTCTTTGTTTTATTTCATTTCCCTGCAACAATTTCTTACTGAGAATTCATTGGTGCTACATATTTTTCTAAGAGTATCTTGTATACTGGATTTTTTTTTATTGGCACAAATGTAGACTAAATAATATTTTTTATTATTTGTTTTAACTCAAGAATAGATGGTTGTGTTGAGAAAAAATGTTCAATTATACTTGAATATTTATATATTAAATATAATTAAATATTCCATTATACTAGTAAAGGAAGGCAGATTTTCTTTGGGACAAACAAATACCACTCCAAAGGGGTCCTGCAGAGGATAAAGATTGGGCTTAACTCTGAATACAGCTTGGGCAGGTGGGAATTTATAGCCAAGGAGCAGATTGGGATTCAGTAGATGGAAAATTGCTAAGAGGAAATATCAAGGGCAAGGGGTTTGTGGCTAAACTGACTTACAGAATTCTTGTTGAAAACCAGCCAGGTGATCAGACATCGCCTGGAGGACAGCGGAGGATGATGAACTGGATCAGATATTCAGATAATCAGATATTATAGGTGGGGAGTTCTTGTTAAACTGATTAAGTGAGGTTCTTTGTTAAAACTAGATTTTATAAGGAAGTGCTCATATGGGTCTAGAAGACATCTCAGAAGTCTAAAATTTGGCCAAGAAATGAATTTTTGCCAATAGTCCAACTAAAGTGTGACATATTAGAGTGTTAAATATATGTGCTGTGATTTCAGACTCTCAGAATTTGAAATCTCCACAGTGTACTGGCCTAGTGACCTGGCAAATTTAATCCAACATTCTGTCCCTCAGTTTCCTCAACTGTCAAATATGGATAAAATGGGAACTACTGCATAATGTTTTTCTAAAAATTAAACATTTTATAAATAAAACCATTGAAGTATTCCTGGTTACTTCAAAAGCATCAGATATGTTAACACTGTAAATAGTATTAATGTTATTTATTTTGTTTAGGCAAGTTATTAAATACCCAGACAGGGTCACATATTTAAAACTTTCAAGAATAATTATTTTCACATTCATAATGCTACACAGATAAATGTACATTTGTTCTGGTTCAGATGAAAGTGGGTGTAAAAATTTAAAATAAATTTATAAAAATAAATTATTATTTTATAAGAATCTTAGTGACAACCATTTTCATTTTAATTATGTTGTCCTTATGTAAAAATTAGACCACACTTTTCGGACTGATTCATGCATCTTGGATGTCCCACCTCCCTCACTGCACTGTACTATTATGTGCTTCAAAGTTGTGTGATAACAAGTCAACAACTTTTGTCCTTTGGCATGCGAAGTTATTCAGCTATGTTTCTTATTTCATGGGTCAGTTACTTTCTTTGTTCTCATCCATGAAGGATAAACCCAACATTTCTTACTGGACTGGAGGCAGGTAGTGGGATTCTTAACTCTATTGTGGATCTTGGCTTGTCACAGATGAATTGCTTCTCTATGATACAACCTGAGCAATCTATCTAGTATGTGGAAAAATGTCATCTCTGTGGAAGAAGAAACACAATTCAGAACAAAGAGAAGCTTCTTTTATTTAAAATGAATGGTGGCTATTGGTGGATGACAAATCCAGTCAGTTTAAAGCTGCTAGTTGATTGTCTGTTGAAAGATAGACACGGCTGAAAAAATTTATAAAGATGGTGTAGATGCACCATGTGTAATTTCTCTTACAATAACTTAAACTACTAAATGTTAATAATATAATAGCAGCATAAAACTGTATTTTTGTTTTCTTTTATAAATGAAGTAAGAGAAAAATGGACATTTATATTTTTCTAAGTGTGCCAAAAATAATGGTTTGGTATATATAAACTTATAAATGTGTTTGGAAAAAGCTGGGCTGAGGGTAATTAAGGTAAGGAGGTTTCTCTCTCTTTTGTTCTTTCTCTTGTTCTCTCTCTCTAGGAAAAAGTCCTACTTTACTTCTCTAATGTCATGATATGATCAAATTACAGAATTCCTTTCAATGTTGGTAAATTCATTAATCATGTATCAGTAATATTCATTGAGATTTATGTAATAATAATTATTTAGTAATTAAGAATTTAATAAAATAAATGATAGGTTTGTGGTTGAAAATTACTTTAAGAATAGTTTGTTATTTCCAGCATGTTAGAAATATGATGTAAATAGAAATTTATATTTTTAATAAACTGATTTGCTTCAAGATAAACTAGGTATTACTCATGATAACTATATGTCTCAATGTATTTTTAAGGACTCACGTGTGACTGCAAGAAATAAACATGTATATAGACTCTTCTTAGACTTTAGAGTTGCCTGAAATATTAAAATGTGTGAAATAATCTCCTGTTAAAGCACAGCTCTGTATCAGTGAAATTTTATAGAACAAATACTAAGTAAATTTTTTTTTTTTTTTGAGATGGAGTCTTGCTCTGTTGCCCAGGCTGCAGTGCAGTGGCGTGATCTCAGGTCACTGCAAGCTCCTCCTCCTGGGTTCACACCATTCTCCTGCCTCAGCCTCCCAAGTAGCTGGGACTACAGGCACCCGCCACCATGCCCGGCTAATTTTTTTTGGATTTTTAGTAGAGACGGGGTTTCACCGTATTAGCCAGGATGGTCTCAATCTCCTGACCTCATGATCTGCCCGCCTTGGCCTCCCAAAGTGCTGGGATTACAGGGGTGAGCCACCGCGCCTGGCCAATACTAAGTACATTTTTATGAACAAAGATATTTTGTATGTTTCTAAAAATATAAATAGCTTGTGATTATGTTTTTCAGGACAATGAGATAAATTATACTATTTAAAAACATATCCAAAAATTGAAAAAAAAAACCTGCAAAAGTAAAAGAAATACATAAATATCTACAACAATTGTATTAGTATAAATATTTTATAGAATTAACATTAAATTATGCATTTCAAGGTTTCCTTTTAAATTTTATGCTATGCATAAAAGTGAAATATAGTGAATGGAGAGCATTACAAAAAATTAGTATTTAAGGTAAACATTTGTTTTATTATTTATAATATTCTCTACAGTGTCAGATATTATTTTAATTTAAGAGATAAAAGGGATTTCATAATGCCTGTAGGTTCATAACATTGGTCAGTGTATGAAATGTGACATTGTATTGAAATATACAATGAATTATTTAAAGCAGATGTTCTAAAATTACTATTTGTCTTTTGAAATGATGTTAAATGCATGGAACCATTGAGCTACATTTATACATTATATAAAAATCATATTTTATGAATTCACATATTTTGCATATATATAAAACTTAATAACTTACATGACAATATTTGTCTGCAATATCAAAAGTCTAGTACACAATATTTGTATGCATTTTATCTTGGAGGAAGACTCTTAAAGAAATCACACAAAGAGCTTAAGTTCTTTTTGTTTCTCTAGTTAACATCTTTATAAAATTTCATGGTACAGTCTTCCCTTGGTATATGCAGATAAATGGTTTGAGAATCACCCGTGGATACAACAATTCATAGATGCTCAAGTCCCTTATATAAAATGGCATAGTATTTGCTTATAACCTACATATATCCTCCTGTATACTTTACATCTTTTCTAGATTGTATGTAATACCTAATACAATGTAAAATGTTTTGTAAATAGTTCTTACACTGAAATTTAGTTCGTATTTTTTATTGTCATATTGTTATTTTTTCTTTTTTCTTTCTGAATATGTGTGATCTATAGTTGGTTGAATTCATGGAAGCAGAACCCACCAATACAATGGGCCAGCTGTATGTTAAATATAGTTTAGTATTGTCCCATGTTTAGTTGTAGCA
This sequence comes from Pongo pygmaeus, assembly GCF_028885625.2. Taxonomy (NCBI): domain Eukaryota; kingdom Metazoa; phylum Chordata; class Mammalia; order Primates; family Hominidae; genus Pongo; species Pongo pygmaeus. The sequence goes on from NC_072377.2 coordinate 29,015,641, forward strand.
CTCATAAGAACAGAAGACATTCCTAAGGATTTCCAATAAAAAACAACTGGAATAGATGTCATATTCTTAAAATAAATATAATGAAAGTGTGGATTCTGCTACCTAGGAGATAATCATTCTGGAAGCTAATGTTGGGAGTGGGAGAGTGACTCAAGGCTGCCCAGATTCCTCAGTGACTAATAATTATCAAATTTCTATGCAGACAATGACCAATTTTCAAAGAAGGGGAGTAAGGTGAGCATGCATCTAAATCTCACTAACTCAGTCTTCCTCATACAGGCTAAACACAGGGACTACTATTTAAAAATATAAAAGCATTGTATCACTTTTAACTGTGAATAGCTCTGTTTTAACATGTGGTAATTAATCACACAGATAAGATTGAAAAGAGAATTGTGACCTTGAAATGTTGATTTATGTAAACTCAACGATTTTTTAAAAAACTTTAACCAACAGAAATTATAGTGGTACACAAAGGAACATTTCTCAAATATATTTTACATTTGCCACAAAATAGGAGCCACCCAAGGATATTGAAGTATTTATTATGTTTTATCAAAAGCTTTCATTAATGGAAACACATATAGAACAATTTATTTATTTAACTTGTGTTTTAGAATGAATTTATGAAAGTGATTTGTCAAAGTTGATCATGTCTCTTTCACCTAAATGTGTCTGTATATATTTGAAAATGATTGATTTCATTATTTACATGGTTACTACATTCACTGAATTGAAATGGTATCAAGCCAAATTTATCTAAGTATTAAAACTTGTTTTAAAACTTTGTTAAAGGTATAGATTCTGAACTGGTAAAAAATTGGCATGCGGGTTTTCCAGTTTCTAGCCCAGCATGTAATCAGATTGGAAGTCACCATTCTCTTCTAACCACGAGTAAAATGCTGAACAAATTAAAAAATAAATGACTCTTCTTAGGTCCTTCAGAGAAGTGAAGTTATAGGGCAAACCACTGTCCTCTCCCGAGTTGAGAGGCAGACAGGCAGACACAGAATAAATCACACTTTACAAAAGCAGAAAATCCCAAGCAGAAACCTCCATGGAAGCTCAGTACTGCGGCAGAAAAAGTTCAACTCTCATTGATGAACTGTGGGATGTTCTCTGTGGACAATTCTGCACGTTAAAAAAAAAAAAAGGTTTCCCTATTTTTGTAAATTTTATCTCTTAAGGCTGTACTAGATTCTCACAGTGAAAATGAGAAGAAAAATCTCCTCATTCTTTACACAAAGGGACAGGGAAAGCAACCATTTAGAAATATGCTGGAACATTCTGTTTTTTTCGTAACCAGATCTGCCCTCAAAAGAAATTATATTACCAGAGTCTAATTTATTTGGGTTCTTTCAACCTAACAGATACGTGGAAAAATAAATACCCTACCCTAGATTATGCTAGCCTGCCACATAAGGGAAGAAAATACCTAATATCAGCCCACACCAGTCTATCTGTCCCACCTAAGGTGGGAGAAAAACACAGAGACACTTGTGACGTTCACAGTCGAGGGAACAAATACACTAAAAGACTTAGACCTAATCATCTGACTATAGAATGCTTCCTGTACTCCCATATTTTACCACATTATAAAAGTCCTACTTATCACAGTTCCTTGTCATGTCTGTATTAAGAAAAAATTACAAGGCATAGGCAAAGGAAAAAAAACACACAGTTTGAAGAGACACAGCAAGCATCAGATTTAGACTTGAATATGACAGAGTTATTGAAATTATCAGACTGGAAATTGAAAACGGCTATAATTTATCTGTTAAAGGTGCTGAAGAATGATGTAGACAGCATATAAGAACAAATGGGGAAGGTAAGTGAAGAAAATAAAAATAGAAGAAAGAATAAAAAAATTATAGAGAAGAAAGAATAAAAAAATTATAGAGATCAAAAACATTGTAACAAAAGGAAGAGTACCTATGATGGACTCATTAATAGACCATACATAGCTGAAGAATTTCTGAGGTTCAGGTTATAAGAATAGAAACAAACCTACACATTCTGCACTTGTATCCTGGAACTTAAAGTAAAAAATAAATAAATAAATAAATAAATAAAATAAAGAAAAGAATAGAAACATTCAAAACTGAAAAGCGAAGAGAAAAAAATGAGCAAATTCACATCCAAGAATGGTGGAATAACAGCACAACGTATAACATAAGTAATAAAATACCAGAAGAAGGAGAAAGAGAAAGGAACAGAAGAAATATGTGAACCAATACTGACTGAGAATTGCCTAATTAATGCAAGACACCAAACCACATATACAGGCATCTCAGGGAACATCAAGCGGAATAAATGCAAAACCAAACAAACAAAAACAAACAACAAGAAAGCCATTTGAACACGTATTCCTATTCAAACTGCACAGACTCAAAGGTAAAAAAAAAATGTATATTTAAAGAAGCCAAAGGGGAAAATTAATCTTACCTATAAGGAGCAAAGATAAGAATTACCTCTGACTTTTCCATAGAACACATGTGAACAACACAAAATGAAACAAAGCGTTCAATGTTAAGAGGAAAAAAAAATCAACCCAGAATTCTGTGAAATTACCTTTCAAAAGTGAAGGAGAAATAAAGACTTCCTCAGACCCCCCAAAATGAGAGAATTTGTTGCCAGTAAACATGCTTAGAAAGAAAGAAATATTTCTTAGAAAGAAATATTAAATATTAAAAGAAGTTCTTGAGAGAGGAGGAAATTGATATAGATCGAAACATATATATACATGAAGAACGAAAAATAATTTGGAAAAGAAATAGATGGAAATAAATAAAACACTTATTTGTGTTATTCTTAATTAATAAAGCTGTTAACAGTTTGTTCAAAATAATGATAGCAATACTATTTTTGATTTTGTATGCTTATGCATAAAAATGCATACATATATCTATAAAATAATATTTATTGATACTTTAGTGTAAGTAAAATGAATAACAGCAATAGTAAAAGAGGAGGGAGGGAGAAATTAGGAATATTTTGCTATTATAGGGTACTCACACTACCCACGAAACACTGTAGTGTTATTTAAAAGAAGATTTAGATTAATTGCACATATTTTACTCTAGAAATAACACAGAAACTGAAAGGCGAATACTGCATGTTCTCACTTATAAGTGGGAGCAAAATAATGTCTATATATGGACATAGAGTGTGGAGTGATAGACACTGGAAACTTGAAAGGGTAGGGAGTTCAAAGGTAGGCAGGTAATGAGAAATTCAGTAATTTCTCATTACCTATTCATTTATTTAATGAATATGATGTACATTATTAAGGTGCTGGATACACTAAAATCTTAGACTTCAGTACTATGTAATATATGCATGCAACAAAATTACACTTGCACTTTTTCAATTTATCCAAAATAAATACATAAATAAGGTAGGATAAATGACATGCTAAAAAAGGAAAAATGTAATTTTATTTTTAAATGCTTAATAAACTACCAATGGCAAAAAAGAGTGGAAAAGAAAAATATGAGCAAACAACAAAAGCAATGAATAGAAAAATAACAAATATAATAGTATCCTACTATATCCATAATCACGTTAAACACCAATGATCTAAATATATCAACTAAAAAACAATAACTGTAAAAGTAAATCAATGGAGAATACCGACAAAACCGAACAATGGCAATTTACAAAGATCCCTAATCTCAATTCTCCTCTAGCCATACTGAGAAAAAAAATGAGATCACACATATTACTAATATCAGTAATAAAAAAGGAGGCGTCATTAAGATCTCATGGACATCACAAGAGTAATAAAATAATACTTTAAACAACTTTATGCCCATACATTTAATAATTTAGATCAAGTGGACCAATTCTTTGAAAGACAATCTGCCAAAACATACATAACAAGAAATAAAAAACCTGAATAGGCCTATATCTGTTGTAGCAATTGAATTCGTAATTGATAACCACCCAAGAGAGCATGAGGCCATTTCACTGGTGAATTCTAATCAACATTTAAGTAAGAATGAATACCAATTCTCTACCATCTCTGTCAGAAGATAGAAGCAGAGACAATACTTCCTAACTCATTCTATAAGGCCAACATAATCCTAATACCCAAACCAGAGAAATACAAGAAAGAAAAATATACACCAGTATTTCTCATAATCATAGAAGCAAAACCGCTGAAAAATATTAACACATTCAATCCAACAATGTATATACATCACAACCAACTGGGATTTATCCCAAGTGTGCAAGGCAGGTTCAACCTTCAAATATCAATCCATGTAATACATCAGATCAACAGGCTAAACTAAAGCAAAGCTCACAATCATATCAATAGTTGCAGAAAACACATGTGACAAAATCTAATACCTATTCATGATAAATTGTTAGCAAACTAGGAATAGAGGAGAACTTTCTCAACTGATGAAGAACATTTACAAAAACAAACAAACAAATAAAAAAGAATACATCACACTTAATGATGAGAAACTAGAAACTTTCCTGCTAAGATCTGGAACAAAGCAAGGATGTCCCCTCTCACTACTCCTTTCAACACAATGCTGGGTGTCCTAGCTAATGCAATAAGAAAAGTAAAAGAAATAAAATGTATATAAATTGAGAAGAAATAAAACTTTTACCAGTTTCAGATAACGTGGTCACCTATGTAGAAAATCTGAAAGAACTGACAAAAAAAATCCAAACTCCTGAAACTAATAAGGGGTTATAACAAGTTTTCAGGATACAAGGTTAATATATAATTGTCAATGGCTTTCCTTTATGCCAACCAAAACCAAATTGAATTTGAAATTAAAAACATACTACCATTTACTTTAGCATCCCTAAAAATTAAATACACATGTATTAATCTAACAAAATTTGTATAAGATTTGTGTGAGAAAAACTGCAAAACTATGACAAATGAAATTAAAAGGAACTAAATACAGGGAGATATATTCCGTGTTTATGGAAAGACTCAATATTGTCAAGATGTCAGCTCCTTCCAGCATGATCTACAGATTCAATGTAACACCACTTAAAATTCCATCAAGTTATTTTTTGGATATTGAGAGACTGATTCCAAAGTTTATACAGAGAAGCAAAAGACCCTGATAAAGGACTATTATTCAAAATATATAAAGAATTATTAAAACTAAATAGTAAGAAAACAGAAAACCTGACTTAAAAATGAATGCAGGTTCACAAGAGACACATCATCAAGGAAGATTTACTGATGACAAATAAGCATAAGAAAAAAATGCTTCATATTATATGTCATCAGGAAAATGTAATTTAAAACAAAGGGATACCACTACAAGCCTATGAGAATCTCCAAAATTCAAAACACTGGCAGTACTAAATTTTGGTATAGGCCAATTTTTTGGGCCTCCAAGCTCAGCTGATGAGGCTGAATTTTCGAGGATGCCGCAACTTATATCCCTGGTAACAAATATCAGATGGTCAACAGAGCTAATTTTGCCTGATACCTCCCACCATCCAGCAGGCTAGCACAAAAGCATCAAGAGATAACTGATACAATGTGAAATGCTTCTCGAGTCTCTTGCATGTGTGACATTCGCTCATGAATCATTGGTTCAATCTAGTCATCTAACAAAGCCCTGACAGAAAGAGTAAGAAAACAGACCCCACCTATTCAAGGGAGAAGCTGCAAAGTCACGTTGCAAAAGATATGAAGACAGGGATGGCAAAAATTGTGGTCTTTTTAAAGACCTATCACAATTTCAAATTTGCCTTGCAATTTGGATAGATTTGTGATAGATTGCTTCCTTAGTAATTTAAATAAATTTAAGATAGGCTCTCTTTTTAAAAATCCTGGTAATAATTGCCTATATAAAGAATAATATTTATACACACTTTGTTCTATTGGTAGAGCTCATATTTATTTTTATTCTTTTAATGCATTGTTCTAAACAAGACAATGTTAACTAATAGTGATAATAGCATAAATTAATTACTTTGTTAATAATACATATACATACACACACAAATATCATATTTGAAATGACCAACACACTTACTGAGAATATTTTCATTTCAAAAAAAGAGTTATTTTTTATTCATATTTTCATTGTATGAAAAGGTAAAATTAGTGAAAAAAAGAAATATAATTTTACAAACCAAAAAAGACAATCATATGAGAAATACAATCACTTCTTTCTTTTGTTTCACACTTTACTGTCTTATTTAAATATTTATAATTTTAACAAATTGTTTGTGTTTGACTTATCCCAGTTGGCAAATTTCATGTCATCAATAAAAATTAATGTATTCTATAAATATCTGACTATTTAATTACATTGGGTAATTCTTAAATTTTGTTTTGATCTCTTAACAGTTAGTACAAACATTGTCTTAAGAATTACAAACCAAAATTAAAAAGTGTTGATTTCCTTCACAAATATACATATTTATGTCAGAATTTCTGCCCTTATTTTAGGAAATTTTTATCAAATACTGCACTCTTTTCAGCACAATTTGTCTTGTTAAAAATGCATGAGGTAATATATGATACAAATAATTCACAATATACATAAAATATCATAATTGAAATAAACAGAATGGGATGTCAGAATGAAAAATTAACAATAAAATTGATTATTCAGTCCATCATTCATCTAATTAGGGATGCTACTTTGATGAAATACGTATAAATATAAATTTTCACAAAATGTTGCTATGGTTTAGTTTGATTTATTAGAAAGACATTTTCAAATTATTATTTAGAGAAGATGTTGGAATTGTTTTACCAGCTGAATGATAACTATAGTACAGTAAACTCATGTCTTAAATATCATTATAGTGAAATAATTATATAGTCCTTCGTTAAACGATTTAAGATAGAAGAATTTTATACCTAGAAATCGTGGGTAGCTACCAGATTAACCTTCAAGTACTCAGTACTGACCCCACAAACCCAACTCTGCTATGATACCTAGTATTCTGGGAAATAACCTATATAAAGTCACAACAGCAGAGAACCTTAGCAGTGAGCATCTCATGACGATTTATTTTACTTCCTCTATCCCTGATGCTATGGGTATCAGACATTGTCCAAGCCATGACTCTTCAACATAAAAGCATGAAGAGTAAAAAATTCAGAATGAGGTGACATTTGACTCTTGGTTTTGTCCTGTAGACTATTTTTTCCATTGAACACTCCAAGTAGTGTGAAGTCTAAAAACAAGTTTGTTTGTTTTTACTTAAATCAATTAAGAAAAAAATAGACAAAAGCTACTCAAGCAAAGTTATCCTCCATTGCTTGACAATAAATGTGGTAGAACGAAGTTTACATTATTTTTCATACTCATAATAATTAATATAAAAGAACTTAAACCATGTTATGAAATTATTGCATGTGCCTTAGCAGAAGGGGAAGGAAGAAACTATCTCTAGTGTCCCTAGGATGGTAACAGATCCAATATTCCAGAGATTAAGCATATGTCCTAATTGTTTGTATTAGTCTAGCCTAAATGATTTTTTCCCTGATTTAATGTTCTTGCCCAGACCAGTTAAGAGGTTACACTGTGTTTGTTTCTATTTACCAATCCAAAGGGTTAAACTATGTGTCCAAGGGGAGGAAGAGTCAAGAACTATGTTGTGGATGGAAAAAAAAAAACAAAGGTGGGGGCGGGGGATGAAATATCCATAGACTATTTGGCAAGATTCAAGCTCAAAGACAGATCTGTGTTTTTTTATTGTATATAGACAAGTTGTAATTTAGCAATATTGAAATGTACAGCTATATTTAACATGCTGTGATATTGATCTAAAAATTAAATACATTCCTCCTAACTGAGGCTTTGTACTCTTTGTCTATCATCTCCCTATTCTCCCCACCTCTTAGCCTTTGATAACCACCTTCTAGTCTTTGCTTGTATGAGTTCAATTTTTTTTTCACTCCACATATGATGGAGAACATGTGGTATTTTTCTTGCTGTGTTTGTCATATTTCACTTAGCAAAATCTTCTCCAACTCCATCCATGTTGTTGCAAATGGCAGAATTTCTTCCTTATTTTAAAGTTGATTTACATTCCTTTGTTTATATACCCAGTAATGGGATTTCTGGGTTAAATGGCATTTCTGTCTTTAGGTCTTTGAGGTTTAAGAGTATGACATTTTGTATATACACCACATCTTTAAACCTTTATCCTTTGATGGATGCCCGAGTCCATAATATGGCTATTGTAAATACTGCTGCAATAAACATGGGATTGAAGATGTATCTTCCACATACTGATTTCAAATTTTGGGGGTAAATTCCCAGACAGAAATGGGATTGAGGGATCATAGGTAATTCTATTTTTGATTTTTTCAGGGATCGCCACACTATTTTCCATAACAGTTGTACTAATTTACATTTCCAGCAACATTGTACAAGGATTCCCTTTGATCCACTTCCTTGTCAACACTCGTTTTCTTTCCTCTTTCTGATGACAGCCATTCTAATAGGTATGAGGCACTATCTCACTGTGATTTTAATTTTTCATTTCCCTGATGATTAATGATGTCAATAATTTTTAATATCTGTTAGCCATTAATTAAATAAATGGAAGAAGTCACAAACAAATAGAAAGATATATCTGTTCATAGACTGGAAAAATAAATATTGTTAAAATTTCCATACTACCCAAAGTCAACTACATATTCAATATAATCCCTATCAAAATTCCAATATCTTTTTTATAAATTAAGAAAAAAAATTCTAAAATTCATATGGAACCTTAAAAAATGCAAATAGCCAAAGCAATCATGAGCAAAAAGAACAAAGCTGAAGGCATTACACTACCATATTTCAAACTATACTACAAAGTGATAGTAGCTGAAACAGCATGCTACTGCTGGCCTAAAAACTGACACATAAACCAATGCAACAAAATAGGGAACTCAGAAATAAACCCACACATCTACAGTCACACATCTTCAGTCAACTGATCTCTCACAAAGTTACCAAGAATATACAAATCGGAAAAGAACAGTCTTCTCAAGAACTGTTGTTGGGAAAACTGGATATCCATATGCAAAAGAATAAAATTGGACTCTTATCTTACACAACATAATAAAATTAACTCAAAATTGATTAAAGACTTAAACATAAGACCTGAAACTTTAGAACTATTCGAAGAAAACCTAAAGGAAAAAGTATCATACATTGGTCTGGACAATTTTTGTTTAATACTTGACCCCCAAAGCCCAGGCAACAAAAACAAAGATAGATAAGTGGGATTACATCAAAATAAAAAGCTCTGCTCATCAAAGGGAACAATTCATTGAGTGAAAGGACAACTTATGAATTGGGAGAAAATATTTGCAAGCCGTACATCTAATAAGGGGCTAATATCCAACATATATAAGGAACTCAACTCTACAGAAAGAAAACAAATAATCCAATTAAGAAATGGGCAAGACACCTGAATAGATTCCTTCTATTCTTTCTCTAGTCTATTCTTTATCTAAAGAAGACACACAGGTCTGGTTTTGTATCCAGGCTCTGGGTCAGTAGCGTAATCTCTGAGAAAATAGTCTACAGTTTCTCTAGGTGGCTAGATCATAGGCACTGATGTATTACCAACTCAAATACTTATTTTCCAAAATAAGACAAGGAAGGAGAAAGAACCATTGGGTTTCATATTTGGAGAAAGGACTCAGAAGTTTTTATGATGTACTGGAAATAAAAGACCCTCCTTCATACCTCCTTCATATCCCTCAATATGAGGTGGACTTTTCACGTTTTCCTGTGGCCTTGAGAAACATGTAAGTTTCAATTCCCAGATGCATTAATTTCCTGTCACAGCTGTAACAAATAACCAAAAGTATCATAAAACAAAATTTATTTATTTATTTGTTTACAGGTAGGGTCTCACTCCTTCATCCAGGCTGGAATGCAGTGGCACAATCATAGCTTACTGCAACCTTGAACCACTGGGATCAAGTGATTTTCCTGCCACAGCTTCACAAATAGCTGGTCTATAGTTGTGCACCACTACATCCAGCTACAAAAACAACACATATTTATTATAATACAGCTTTGGAGGTCAGAAGTACAAAATTAGTCTCATTGGTCCAAAGTCAAGGTGTGACCAGAGCTAGTTCCTTCCGGAGGCTTCAGGGGAGAGAGAATTCCTTTCCTGTAACTTTTCAGCTTCTACAGGCTGTCTTTATGTCTTGACTTGTGGTCCTTTCCTATACCTTAAAAGGCAGCATTATTGTAGCATCTTAAACTCCTTCTCTGCTTCTAGCATCATAACATCTTTATTTTTTATTTTATTATCAATTTTAATTGCCACATAGTAATCGTATATATTTATGAGGTACAGTATGCTATTTTTATGCGTGCGTGCAACTTGTAAAGATCAAAATCAAAGTTGTTAGCATACTCATCACCTCAAACATTTGTCATTTCTTTGTGTTGGGAATATTCAAAATCTGCTCTTCTAACTATTTGGAAATATACAAAAAATTGTTGTTAATTATATTAATCACAAAGTGCTATAGAACACTAGAACTTATTCTTCCTATTTAGCTGTAATTTTGTATCTGTTAACCAAACTGGCTATTCCCTTCTCATTCTATCCTTGCCAGCTTCTAGTAACCATTATTCTACTCTCTGCTTCTATGACATCAACTTTTTTAGCTTCCATACATGAGTGAGAACATGAGATATATTATTCTTCTGTTCCTGGCTCATTTGACTTAACATAATGTCCTTCAAGCTCATCTATGACGCTATGGATGACAAGATTTCTTTCTTTTTTATAGCTGAATAGTGTGTCATTTTGTATGCATACCACATTTTCTTTATTCATTCTTCTGTTAATGGACAATTAGGTTGAATCCATATTTTGGTTTCTGCAGCCTCTAACTCCTGGGCTCAAGTAATTCTCCCACTTCAGCCTCCTGAGTAGCTAGGACTACAGATGCATGCTACTACACACAGCTAATTTTTGTTTTTGTTTTTGCAGGGATGGCTTCTCAGTATGTTGTCCAGGCTGGTTTTGAACTCCTGTCCTCAAGCAATGCTCCCACCTTAGCCTCCAAAAATGTTGAGATGACAGGTGTGAGCCACCATACCCAATTGCTTAATATATTTTAATCATAAAATGAAATCAGTAATTTTTATATCTTTGTTATTTAATATGTGAAATAAAGGGATTTCTGTAGATAAGAGTAATTTTTCAAAGTAATAATAAATATGAATTAAATTATATCAATTATACAGCTTAAAATAAGTAAAATTAAATGTCAGATTATCTAAAATCATCAATATATTCAGTGAATATCAATGATTATAAGTGTGTTGATTTTAAAATCTGAGTGTTAGGTGTAAAATTTAAGAAAATACATAATAGTGCCTTAAGTATTACAACTTCTAATAGCATATTTTGGGAAATAAAGTTAAAACTATTAATTGCTGAGTTTACGGTATATAACCTCAGTGGATGATATTGAGGGAATAGATTATTGTGGAATGTGGGAATATGTATAACAGGCAGAAAGAAATATTTTTAGCTGATATTCTTAATAGTTAAGGGGTAGGTTTATTATTTTCCATAAGTGGATTAGAGGAGATTTTTGCAATAATATAAAAGTAAAGATATCACTACTACTGCAATTATTTTGCATTTCTATAATTTTTTTTTTATTGAAACACTTATAAATCCCATAAAGCAAGTACTGGTACATGTTCTCTACAAAATAAATGGATATGGTTCGTAAGACTGCCAAATTCCTTTATAACCTCATGATACCTTATAGAGTGGCTGTTACTCTTTCAATAGGAATAGCTATGGTGCATAGGATTTATGGGTAATCTATACCGGTGTGGTATCTTGGGAGTTATAGCTCCTGTAGATATTTTATATTCTATTATAACCCTTACAAATAACACAGTTTATTTTCATGAGGCTTGAAATAGCCATAGCTAATTTCAAAAGAATTTACTTCCTGTAGTTGTAATACTTTATTATAGAAAGTACTGTACAAAGAAGTTACAGATTGAATGACAGTTAATTCTCACATATGTATAAAATATATTCTATGTTAATTAACTTACTATTTTTTTCCCTTGGCATAGTGTTCTGTACCATGAGGGTAGACTTGATAACCATTAAACATTTTAACTTTCTTCCATAGTATTGTGTGTGTATGTGAATTTGTGTGCAACTAAAATAAATCAATATAGTGATGTATGGTACATTCTGGTCGACATGTGTCTTGTTTTAGATGAATTGAAATGACAAGCATGATAAAACTGTTTACATTTTATCTCAAAATATTTTATTCCATTTCCTTTTTGTAGACATAATACATTTACTAAAATAAAAATACTGACAAAATGTTATTCATATTATCGGAAAATGTTAAAACATACATTACATTGGAACTTTTGTGGAGCATCATTTCTGCAAAATGAAGCAGGTTTTTGTCATTAATGAAATAATTTATCCAGAAAAGTTTGTAAAGAAAAATAATGGGTATATGCAAACCTGCAAAGCAAAGTTATTCAATGATACAGGCCATGGATATGTGGTTGTAAGGCAAGAAGTTATACTTATTATTGCCCTACTCTGAAAACATTTCAGGTTGAAATTATTTATAGTATTCTAATTGCTACTGCTAGGTTACACTTAACTGTCTATAGAAAAATCCAAATATTTTACATCACATAATTATTCAGTACAAAAATAGCAAAGTTCTTGTCCAAAATACATATTTCCTTTTCTCCCTTGGGAAAATACTATAGAACAATTTTTAAGTACAATTTCCTAAACATGACCAAAAACATTTTAAGTCCTTATTTTTGCTCCCATTACAAGTTTTTTTATTCTTTTTTCCCTAGATTTATTGTATAATTGAGAAATTAGAAATGCATTTATTTACGGTGTGCAATGTGACGGTATGCACCATTCCCACAGTTTTCTTTTTGTTGTTATGAGAACATTTAAGATCAATCCTCCTAGCAAATGTCAAGTATACAATATAGTATAACTTTCTATAGTCACCATGCTGACTTTAAAGCTCCAGAACTTGTTCACTTGTTCATTTTGTTTAAACGAATATTTGTATCCTTTGACCAGCATCCACCCCATTTTCTCCACCCTCCAACCCCTGGCAACCCCCATTCTACTCTGTTTTCTGCAAGTTAAAATGTTTTAGGTTGCACATATAAGAGAGATGAGCCAGGTGCAGTGGCTCATGCCTGTAATCCCAGCACTTTGGGAGGCCAAGGAGGGTAGATCAAGAGGTCAGGAGTTCAAAACCAGCCTGGCCAAGATGGTGAAACCCGGCCTCTACTAAAAATACAAAAATTAGCCAGGTGCGGTGGTGGGTGACTGTAATCCCAGCTACTCAGGAGGCTGAGGCAGAGAATAGCTTGAACACAGGAGGCAGAGATTGCGGTGAGCTGAGATCGTGCCACTGCACTCCAGCCTGGGCGACAGAGCAAGACTCCGTCTCAAAAAAAAAAAAAAAAAAAAAGAGAGAGAGAGAGATCATATGCCTGACTTATTTTGCTTACCATAATGTTCTATAGATTCATCCATGTTGCAGCAAATGGCAGGATTTCCTTCTTTTTAAAGACGGAATAAGGTTATGTCTGCAGTATCGTATTTTATTTATTCATTCAGCCAGTGATGAATGAACACTTAGGTTGTATCCATATATTGGCTATTGTGAACAGCTCTGCAGTGAAAATGGAAGTGCAGATATCTTTTCAAGATAATGATTTCTTCCTTTGGATATATACCCAGAAGTGAGAGTGCTGGATCATAGAGTAGTTTTATTTTTTAATTTTCTGAGGAACTACCATGATTTTTTTCTGTAATGACTCTACCAATTTATTTTATGCTGTATAAAAATATAATCTACAATATCAACTATATATTATTTATAAATAGTACAAGTGTTATGACATATATAGTGCATATTTATAATTTTTAAGTTTACATTTACTAAACTACTTATGCTGTTTTCATATATTCAATTTCTTTAATTTTTATCTTCCTTTTAGGAATAATGTTAGTGCTTTTCTTTGTTTTGTTTCATTACACACATGACATAGATGTTTATGTCTTAAATTCAAACCTTTTCACTTTAGTCTTATAAATATTTAAGGCCACTGATTTAAACACATATTATAATTCATGACACACGATGATTCATTCTCATTTTATCTTAGACATTCTGCAGTTTTGCTTTCAAAGTAAATAATCTCTAGTGAAATGCAGAAACTACAGAAAATAAATGATAATTTTGTCTGATAGAAGCTCTAATGTGTTCTCTCAGTGATTTACGGAAACCAAACAAAGCAAAATTTGTAAAAATCTGAAAAGTATATTCTGTTAAAATTAATGATTTCCAAGAATGAGATAAAAATTAAAGCACAAAAAGTAAATGAATAATATACACTTGAAATAAATGTTGTCCAACATAGAAATTAATAGAGTTGCAAACATATTTTCAATGTTGATTGGAGCTGGGGGTGATCTGCTCAAACCGATCAGAATAGTTTCTATCTGATTCCCTCTTAATATACGTAAAGATTTTCCATTGTTTTTAGAAAAAATCAAATCTCCTCACAATGCCCTACCAAACTCTGAATACTCTGCTCTCACTTACTTTTCTAAATGTATCAAAGATCACTCACTCACTTGTTTACCCACTAATTTCTAGACACACTAATTTCCAAGCACACTAATACTTTCAAGATTTAGATTATCAGTACATTGTTCCATCTACTTAGAATTCATTGCTCCTATATCTGCAAATGTTTTCTGCAACTATATCCTTCAAGGCTTAGATTAGGTCTTAACTTAGTTTCTTTTTATCTGACATGAACTTTTTTATCTCCATTTCAGGATATTTTTGTCCAATCCAGAGCACATTGCTGAATGAGTATTTATATATTTGTTTATTTTTTCTGTATTTTCAACCCATTTACCTGTGTATTATCTGAACCAAGAGGGCTAAATTGGGTTAAAAGAATTGAAGAGGTAGAAGAGACAAAAAAAGGAGGTGAGTAAATTAGCTGCTGTCTAAATTAAAAAATAATAACAGCATGGGTTAAGAGAGAGACCATGACAGTATAAAATGCAATCAACTATAATTCAGAGGTAGAATCTATGGATATACCACCATATTAGATTTGGAGATCAAATGAGTAAAATAATTCATTTTTATAGCTTATTTTGAATAAAAATCAAGGATATGATGTTGTAGATACTTTCAAAAATATGGGTAAGCCATGAAAAAGTCAATTTTGTATAACATAAACTCAAAGGAAAATTCAATGCATTTGTGTTTGTGGGTTTGTATTGGGGGTTGTCCATGATAAAACACAATACAGTGAATAAAGTAAAAGATCAAAGTATACACCTAACTTGGGTTGTTGAATATATATTACCAATTGTTTCAATATATTTGATTTTAGTTATATAGACTTTTACCAGTAGTGTTAAGAAGAGAGTATCTGTCTCTAGAAAACCTTAGTTTATTATTAATTCGTAAAAATGATAATTTTCATAGGTAAAAATTGATACCTAATTTGGTAAATTTATATTTTATAACAAAAAGAAACAATGTATATTCTATCTACTGTAAAAATTTTAAATGAATTATTTCTTTAAATCTGTTGACTATATCCCAGTTGAAAAGGCTTAGCAATGGTAAGCCTATTGGGTCGATTATAAAAATTTTACTCAGTTTAATTTTTACGTAATTTCTTCTAGATGGTTTGATAGTATATAAAAATTGAAGAATATATTTTGTTATATATCATTTTCCAATATTAAGTAATATCTTCTAAATACATTTAAAAGCAAAAGCTTTCTCTTAGAAGTTAAATAATTTTATCGTATGCCTCCTAGTAGATGTTCGTATGTATTTTTTAATTCTCATATATATGATAAACATTTCATATTTTTAAATTTGTTTTACTTTATACTGGGTTATATTACATTGCTGCTCACATGCGAAGGCAACTATTTTTTGTAATTATGTTGTACTTTGAGATTTTCATGAAAAATATTCTAATCGAAGAAGGAAAGAGTTTTTTCCTTGTTGACTGTACTGAAAATGCTCAAGGTTCCATACTGCACGTGATATATGATCAAACTATATCAAAATTTCTGTGATTCTCCTGGGACTTCATCAGTCTTTGTGCTGGCTTCATTCTCTGAATGACTGAAGCAGTTTTACACATCATATTTATACACCAATCTTTGAAGTGTAAGAAAGATAATTTGTACCCTAGAATTACCATATAATGTTCGGATTTCCACACTGATTTTTACTTTTATGTCAGGTCTTGCAGATTAGATAATAATACATCACATACCATTGAGTAGTTTAGGAAGATGCATACTGAATGAGATTGTTAGGATTATCTTGAATAGTTTAATCCAGTGACTTCCAATGTTGCCTGCGTATTAGAATCGTGTATGGACATTAAAAAGTATACTGATCTTAGTTATGTCCTCCTAGGCCTAATCAATTAATCAATGAAAGTATATTATTACTTGGTTAAGTATTTTTGTTAACAATATTAAAAATATGAATATTAAAAACAAGCAAGACAACTTTCTGATTTATTCTAATATACATCCTGGATAAATAACCACAGGTTTAGTCCCCTTAGAGGCCACTTATAGAGGTGTGGATGAGGTTAAGTCCCATCCCAAGTGGACCCAAAAGTTTTGCTAGTGAGAAAGTACAGCAAATGCAGGAGAGAAAAAGCAAACTCCCACTGATTTAATTTGTAAATATCCTATTTCCAAGTGAGACAACGTAATGTAATCCCTTATTTTCTTACCATCTCCACCAAGTAGTATATAGTGGATAGTTTTGTTTAGTGTAAGCATCATAGCAGAGATAATTCAAGATGCAATACTTAGATATTTTCCACAATTACACTAAGTTAAAGCTTTTTCAAAGCTCAATTGTTTTGTTTGCATGAAAATTTAAGAAATTATAGTACAAAATAATTAATTGATATGGCTTACCATAATCATTTCCCCTAAAATCGGATTTCATTTTGACAAATAACGAATTAAGCAGAAATCTATATTCACTTCAATTTATATATTCTGAAATTATTAAAATGTTGATGTATTGTCTCAGGATATTGATACTTAAAAATTTTTCTCTCCCAATTGAAAAATATAGGCCAAAATAATTTATTTATTGTGTTCTTAGCTTGAGAAAGAAAAAAATGCTAGATCAGTATAAAGTATTTGATAAGCAAACTAAATCTCCTATCACATCAAAAAGTAGGTTTTGCTTTGTTTGCTTTTTCTATGGTCTCCTGCTCGTGATGCTGTTGTAAAATTCTCCAAGATCTAAAAAAAGACCTTGAATTTCTTCTGCTTCAGTAGCAGGTCTATTAATAGAATAGGGAGAGAATTGTAATGCTTCATTACTTTCAGCTGAGAAAGGGGAATACAAGAATCTCTCACTTTCAAAGTGGCATTGAAGCAAAATTACCTCAACCAGACATGAAGGTATGGAATAAAGTAAAAATAGGTTTTACTATTTCCTTCAAGGACTGAGGAGAATGCATATTTCTTCCAACAAATGCAAATATTTCAGCAATTAGAATTTTCAGAACAATTTTACTTGCTCAATTTAAAGTAAGAATGGTGTGACCATGAAGCTAGCATTTATAATCAAGCAGGAATTACAATTTGTATATAAATGTAAAGTTGCTACATTGTGGTCCAATAATATTTACTATGGGATAAATTCTAAATTACATAAGCTATAACTTTCCCACATTCTCTCAAAATATTGTATAATGGCATCCAAAATACTCATTTAGACTAAAAATATCCAGTAAATATTTTCACTGGAATAAATATATTTTTAAGCACAAATTCACATATTATGAAATATTGTAAATGGAAAAATATATGATTAGGAGAGCCCTGAGTCAAAACAGTGTCAAACTGAAAAGTTTGTCTCCAGGCAGGGCATGGTGGCTCACGCCTGTAATTCCAGAACTTTGGGAAGCCGAGAGCAGCGGGTTACTTGAGGCCGGAAGTTTGAGATTATTCTGGCCAACATAGTTCACCATGTTTCAACCCCCTCTGTACTAAAAATGCAAAAACCAACCAAGCATGGTGGCCACACCTGTAATCGCAGCTACTCAGGAGACTGAGGCAGGAGAATTGCTTAAACCTAGGAAGTGGAGGTTTCAGTGAGCCAAGATTGTGCCACTGCACTCCAGCTTGGGCAACAGAGCAAGACTCCGTGGAAAGAAAGAAAGAAAAGAAATAAAGAAAGAAAGAAAGAAAGGAAGGAAGGAAGGAAGGCAAAGGGAAGGGAAAGGAAAGGAAAGGAAAAGAAGGAAAGGAAAGAAGAAAGGAGGGAAAGAAAGGAAAAAGAAAGGAAAAAAGAAAGAAAAAAGTTTGTCTCCAAAAGGTAGTTTTATACCTTCTTTTATGTTAAAATGTAATGAATAAGTTGTTACAGTTAATTTACATTTTATATACAAATCCAAAGTTATTAATTTAATGTATTTAATAGACATTAGATTTTTGGTGCCTTCTTACTTTAAAGCTTTTAGCAGCATATATTAGTTTCAGAACAGGGAATAGTATCTGTTTGCAAAGCGATAAACCAAAAAATTTGTTAGCAATGCAGAGAAAAATATTCATGAAAATAGAATAGATCACACTGGGGAAAAGAAATGGTGATAAAATTACTTAAATATCATCTGCCATAGCTGAGCACTGATTATCTCTAAAGATGTAGATTCTACACATACACACAATTGGCATGGTACATGTGGAATATAATTGATTCTGCATGTTAAAGAGTATATTAAAAAGTGATATAATTTTAAGAATACCTAACATACCATTTTTTTCTCTTAAGTAATCTATATCATCTAGTGCAAATATAGTGGTTGATAAACAAGGGATTATATTGTTAAATGGACTTACACCCATCACTGATCTCACCTAACTCTGAAATATACAAATGATTTGTGTAATACTTTCCTACTGCTTCAGTAGTAAACTACCACAGACTCAGGAGCATCAAAAAGAACAAATGTCTTATCTTACACTCTTGCTGTGAGAAATCCAAAATGGGTTTAACAGGGATAAAATCACGGTGTCAGCAGAGCTGCATTCCTTCTTGAGGCTCTAGGGGAACGCTTTTTATTTTTTCCTTTTCACCTGTATTCTTCAACTTGTGGTTGCATCATTCTGACCTCTTTTTCTATCATGATATATCTTTCTCCAACTCTGACCCTCCTGGCACTTTCTTATAAAGACCTTGTGATTCCATTGAGTCTACCTGGATATTTCAGAATAATCTTCCCATCTCAAGACATTAGGGTGGTGCAAAAGTAATTGCTGTTCTTACCATTCAAAGTAATGGTAATATCTTAAATCAAGCACATCTTTAAAGCCGTCTGTACTGGCTTTGGGCATTCAAATATGAACATTGTTGAGGGGCCATTATTCTACTTACAGCAATTTGTAATCAATTAAACAAAAAAGAATCAAGAGAGAACTGTCATTCTAAAGTTTATCTGGAGAGGTAAAAGACCCAGAACAGCTACCGCAATATTGAAAAATAAGAATAAAATTTCAGGACTGATTTCCTACTGCCAGACTTAATATAAAGCCACAGTAATTAAAAAAGTGTGATGTTAGCAAAATAACAGACAAATAAATAAATGAAACACAATAGATAGCCTAGAAATAGCTTCACATAAATATAGTCAACTGATCTTTGACGAAAAAAAAAAAAAAAAAAAGAAGGCAATACAATAGAGAAAAAAAACCAGTCTTTTCAACAAGTGTTGCTGAAACATTACATAAGCAGAAAATTCATCTAAAATAAACAAATGAAAACAGAAACAACAAATGGTGCTGGAACTCCTGGACATCTACATGCAAGAAAGTAAGTTTAAACACAGACCTTATACCCTTCACAAAAATTGTCCCAAAATGGTTCACAAACCTAAATGTAAAATGAAAAACTATAAACTCCTAGAAGAGAGCATTAGAGAAAATCTAGTTGACCTTGGGTATGGGAATGATTTTTTAAATACAAGACCAAAGGCATGATATCCTAGAGAAAGTAAATGATAATCTGGAGAAGGGAAGCCATGGACTGGGAGAAAATAGTTGCAAAAAAAAAAATGCCTGATAAAGGCTATCATCTGAAATATACCAAAAAAAAAAAAAAAACACTCAAAGCCCGATAATAAGAAAACACACAACCTAATTAAAGAATAGGTGAAAGACCTCAACAGATATTTCACTAAAGAACACATGACAATGACAAATGAGAACACAAAAAGGTGCTCTGTTTCATATGTCATTAGGAAAATGCAAATTAAAACAAAAATAAAATACCATTACCTGCCTATTATAAGAGCAAGAACACTGAGAACACCAAATGCTGGCAAACATGTGGAGCATAGGAACTCTCATTGCCAGTGTCAATGTAAAATGGTATAGCTACTTGGGAAGACAATTCATCACTTACAAAATTAAGCACATTCTTAGCATTCAGTCCTGCAATCATGCTCCATAGTATTTATCCAAATGAGTTGACAACTTACATACACACAAAAACCTGCACACAGATGTTTATGGCAACTTTACTCATAATTCCCCAAACTTGGAAGCAACCAATAAGCCTTTCTCAATCAGAGAATAGAATTAAATGTATCTATTTAGTAAAATATTATTTAGGACTGAAAAAAAACTGAGCTATCAAGCCATGAAAAGACATGGAGGAACCTTAAATGGACACTGCTCAGTAAAAGGAGAAAGTCCGTATTCCATATGACTCCAGCTATATGGCATGACAGAAAAGGTAAAACTATGGAGACAGTAAAAATATCAGTGGTTTAAAGTCATTATGAAGAAGGGAAGGATGAATAGGAAGAACACAAAGGATTTTTAAGCAGTGAAACTATTCTGTCTGATACTATAATGGTGAATATATGCTATTGGGAATATGTCTAAACCTACAAAATGTGTAATACCAAGAGTGAACCCTAATGTAAACTATAGACAGAGTGACAATAATGTGTCAGTGTAAGTTCATCAATTGTAACAACAAATGTACCACTCTGTTATGAGCAGTTGATAATGTGGGAGGCTATGCTTGTGTGAGAGAAGGAGTTATATTGGAAATCCCTCTACCTTCTGCTTAATTTTTTGTGAACCTAAAACTGCTCTAAAAACTAATGTCTTATACAATGAACAAACAAAAAAGATAGAGCATTGTTGCAAGATTTTAATAAATGGCTATACAGATGCTGTGTGACTTACAATGTGGTTACATCCTGATACATCCAACATAAGTCAAAAAGTAGTATATGTTGAAAATGCAATAAATACCTTGATAAGCCATCATAAAGTTGAAAATTGTAAGTCAAAGCATTAAAAGTAGCAACCATCTAGACGTGGTAAAAAATTTTTAAATAAGAGAACAACCCAACATCAGTCTCTGAGAAGCTCTGAAACTCTAGATGCTGTCAGTCAGTGAGTGCAAGCCTAGCTGCTTGCAGCTTCAAAGCCAAAATACAAAAAGCAAAGTGTGATGAAAGGAAAGCAACTTTATGCAAATGCTAGCAGATTGGAAATGGTCAAACTCATGGGTCCAAAAGACTATCTCAAATTTTGGGACTGACTGAGGGGGTTTAAAAAGGGAAACTTGGAATGGAAAACATGAGGGAGTGATGCAGGGTGTAAGTCTACATGTCTTTTTCTGATGGCTATATTGAATAGTTTTCCACCTGTTGTCCCAGCTGGCATCATCTGGACTGTGGCTGGATTGTAGATTATCCACTTTGAGGTAATCTCTAGGTGGGTAAGAGTTCCATAGCTGGGTCACCATGTTTCGTTTGCTTTAAGATGAGCCCCTGAAAGTTCTAACTAAGCATGCCATTAGATAAACATGCATGGTGCAAGGGAATGTCTCATGGGAAAATAAGAGAAACAAAGAGGATGAAAGTACATTCCCAGGCTATATTCTGAGTTTAGAAAAAAAAAAGCTTTAAGATTAATTTTATATCTAAAATGCTTGATTACAATTCCCCCACTATCAAATTTTATTCCATTTCCGTGGAAAGTGGGCAACATATTTAATTGGCTGTTTCCTGGTGGAAAGGGACATAGTTAGGGAGAAATGGAACAGAACCTGTCTACTTAGAGTTGATCATATTCTTGAGTCCCTGGGCTTATAGAAGAGATCTGATGAGCATCACAGTGAGTACATAACAGCAATACAGTTCACAGCAGAAGAATAAACCTATTCCCATAATCATGGTTAAAACTCCAAGTAATTTTCTTTCTGTCATCACAAGGGGCCTAATCCACATTATGTGGAGAGCCATTGACTTAAAGAAATTGTGGAATCAGACATATTACTATTTTGCTTATGTGTATCATGTAGGACTGAGGATATGTTTCCAGAGTTATATGGAATGTACAGACAGCATTTAGTTTTAATTATTGTACACATTCCCCACTGTCAATTATACCAGGAGTTTCTGTGGGGATCTGATGACAGATTGGCTAAACAAACATATTTAGGTTATAGTAATAAAATGGGAAAATTTTAAAAAATGTAAAAGCTAGACTAAAATAAGCATAAAATGCCCCCCTTGAAATAAAAATTAAAAAAAATTAACTGCCTTTCTGTAAAATTTGTAGAGCATTAACCACATCTCTCCCCTACATATATTAAAGTTCTATAAGTTCCTGTTTTTCTTACTGTACTGCAAAGTCACAAAATTAATAAGCATGAGTTACAAAATATGTTTTCCCAAGATATAAACTAAATCTTAAAAATGTCACCTGATAATTAACTACTTTTATTCTTGCTTCCATAAGACTTCTTCCTGCATCATGTAATTACTACCTCAAGATACATAAAAGACATTTGTTTTATTTGTTTGCTGCTCAGACTTTCAGGATGCATGTCCGCTGAGCCAGTGTACACCTAAAATAAACCCTCCTGAAACCCACTTGGTCTCTCTGGTTCTCTGATTTCAAGCTATAAATATTTATAAAGGTGGTGCTAGCACATGTTTCTTGAGAAGATATGCATGTAATATATGTCCCATGTTCATTTTGTGGTGGATACTTAATATTTAAGTGTATTATAATTTTACCCTATACATTAAAATGTCTCTTCAGGACACAAAGGCAAATAAGTGTGCAATTTTTGCAGAACTAGTTCATGTTTGGTGGACTTTTTTTCAGGAGAAAGTTACTGAAATCAGTCTTTTGTCTAATTAAAGCTGTAGTTATGGCTGTTAGAACAGGGGCTGGTAGTCAGTTAGCTTATTTCAAGGCTGGTTCTTGTGTGGCTGCTAGAGAAAAAGAAAAACCTTGTGGCAGTTGGAACATAGTTTACTTTTTAAGTTTAGAAGGGTGTGACTTAACGCTTGCCTAGCATGATCTTAGAAAGTGTTTATAATGCAGTACGTTCTTATTGTAAAGAGCCTGTCAGTCCTACAACCTCTATTTTACTGTTAATGCTGGTCAGTTGTGATTAAATTCCTAAGGAGAGAGGGTATTATGAGGTATGTCTGACTCACACCCCAACCCACAATTTTCTGTCATTTCTTGCACTCATTTTTGTCTCTCTGGGGCTCCCCTTTGGCCAAGAGGAGGACCATTCAGTCTGTTGAGGGGCTTACAGTTCTATTTTATTTTGTTTAGTTTATATTCCCGCTTTTTGGTCAAGATATGCCAGAGGCAGTATTGACAGTCAAGCTTTTATTTATTTTTTTTCCATATTGATGCTGGGGTAGTGTGCTACATGCTCTGGGTCCATCATGTGAGCAGGCACTTATTGACCCTTGAAACCCCCTTAAGCAATATAACAGCCAAAAACCAAAAGCCAAAAAGTTAGGTTATAAAATTGACTTGTCTGTAAGTTTTATATGTTGAGTTATCAGCTGTTTAGGCATATGTGTATTTATCTTTGTTTTGGAGGGTATGACCTAATTTTATTCCTCCAAATCAGCTCTTACAATATTATGCACTCACTTTTTCCATGATAGTCTCAGGTCCTGGAGGCTTAAGTAAATGGTCTTAAATCCTAGAAGTAAAACAAAGCATAAAGAACTAGCAATATTTTAAAGAAAAAAGTTAGAAGTGCTGCCTTGTTCTGAGAATGGCAGGAAAAGAAGCTCACAGGTAGCTAAACAGTTAAATTACTTAGCATTAAGTAATTTAAATTATAGTATATAATCAAGTAATTTAAATATAGTATTTAAATCAAGTAATTTAAATTATAGTATGTAATTTCAATTATATACTATAATTATATAATATAGTAAGTTAAATAGAGGCAAAATCATTAAATGAGTATGTATGCCATTGTATACAGGCCTGGTCCAGTGTCAACTGCAGGTAGTTTATCTTGATAGTCATCTTCTCCCAGATCTAAGGATGAGGATTTGATTAATTGGAATTTGATGTCAGTTATTCATAGAAGTCATTGTCTTATTTAAATGAGATACATGCAAGAAGTCAATGCTCTGAAACTTCATTGTACAAGGATTAGTTAATAGAACCTCATAAGGTCTTTTTTAAAGGGCTAAAGGTAGCGATACTGGAGTCCATGACCTGACTGGAAGCTGTAAAATGATTTCCTAACCTTGCAGTGATAAATTTTTATAGTTTGATAAATGGCAGCAATAAGCCATAGATAACATATAATTCAGTGTCAAAGATGTTAAAATATTCAAAACATTTGATTAAAACAAATTTCTTTTATGAATTTTCTTTATAAACATTTTTAAAACTTACATAGACTATCTATGACATGCTCTGACTTTCTGTTTTGTCCTGAATTTTATTTTCTTAAATCATTAGTCATTTTGCTTTATCACATAAGATTCTTTCTCATACAAAATTACTTTTTTAAGTTTTTAGCAAAAAATACCTCTATAACATTTTTTGCATCTCTCTTTCTTACTGGTTTCTTTTATTTTGTTATATAAATAACTTGAATTACACAAAATTATTTTTATTAAGAATATGTTATGTTATTTTAAAATAATTTTTTTCTTTATCCAAAACACATCTTACTTTGGCAAATGTTATATGCAGAATTATATAGTACCTATAATTTTTTCTGTTAATAATATCTTTTTTTTTTGAGATGGAATCTTGCTTTGTCACCAGGTTGGAGTACAGTGGCACGATCTCAGCTCACTGCAACCTCCATCACCTGGGTTCAAGTGATTATCCTGCCTCAGCCTCTCGAATAGCTGGGACTACAGGTGTGTGCTACCATGCCCAGTTAATTTTTGTATTTTTAGTAGAGGTGGGGTTTCACCATATTGTCCAGGATGGTCTCGATCCCTTGACCTCGTGATCCTCCTGCCTTGGCCTCCCAAAGTGCTGGCTGTTAATTTTTAAAGTCTGTGAAGATGAGGTGTTCATCTAAGTAAGAATTTTAAACACCTAGGTATTTTGCCAACAACATAAAATTTAAGTTTTTATTAAAATTAACAATATTAAACTAGTTTTATTTGTCAAAAAATTACACAAAGTTTATTCTTCTTTTAGCTGGACTTATTGTTTTATAAATTTGGTGCCACACCTTAAACCTTATAATATCTGCCAAAGATAAATATAAGACTTATTTAACCAACAAAAATGTAGCTGACAATTCAGAAGACACTTCTATTTTTATTTTGTTAATAGTTTTGAAATCACTTTTATTTATCTAAAATTGCTAAATGTATGTGAACTTGAAAAGCATTTGGACTTAATTTATGAGTGTTTATTTACTTCTAAGTCAATTTGATATTATTTTAGACATTAACCCCTAAATGTCTATCAAAGATAGACCGGATTAAGAAAATGTGGCACATATACACCATAGAATACTATGCAGCCATAGAAAAGGATGAGTTCATGTCCTTTGTAGGGACATGGATGAAATTGGAAATCATCATTCTCAGTAAACTATCGCAAGGACAAAAAACCAAACACCACATGTTCTCACTCATAGGTGGGAATTGAACAATGAGAACACTTGGACACAGGATGGGGAATATCACACACCAGGGCCTGTCATGGGGTAGGGGGAAGGGGGAGGGATAGCATTAGGAGATATATCTAATGTAAATGACGAGTTAATGGGTGCAGCACACCAACATGGCACATGTATACATATGTAACAAAACTGCATGTTGTGCACATGCACTCTAGAACTTAAAGTATAATAATAAAAAAGTACATAATGTATAAACATATCTAAATATATACACACACAAATAAAGATCTAATAGCTTTTACTTCAGAATTTTTGCCAAATATAGCAATATAAACTCACCATTTTTAAAAATATAGCTGGATCTAAATTATTTTTCTGAACAAATTGAAAAATCCACTAGGCTAAACTTTATTTTCCCTGATAGCTAATCCAGGGAAAGCTGTGGACCAAAATTTTGGGTAAAGCAGGCTCTATGACAATTTGATTTTTTAAAAAGCCTTTTTTATTTTCTTGAGTTTCAAATGAGTTTCCAATTTTACATTTTAGCTAGATCTGGCTAAAATGTATAAGAAAAACAAAATCTCCATGGAACCTTAAAATAGTAAATTTTATCTCAACACCAATAGTTGAATAATAGCAGATTCAAAGAAGGAAGAAAAGAAAAGTGGGAAATATATACAGAGTTTAGAAGCCTCTAGTAACTCTACAGTTTCAGGTTAACCATTTTGAGCTCTCAATTTTTCCTACTGTAATTTGCTCATTAGTTTAAAATGTGCACAAAAAGAGACTATAACATATAACCATCTCGAGTCTCAGTCTAGAAAAGAGTTCACATGCTTTCTTCACCCACAAAGCTTGACAAGATATATGAAATATTCTAGAGTCCCAAAGAGAATGGCAAAATCAGGGGCCAGGAAGTTGGAAATTGTTACTTCCTGTGCAGAGAGGTGCAGCCTATGTTGGTGCTTTCTGACAATCATGAGGACTTGGTATTGTCTGGTGGAACCCCAATTTACAGATGGAATAGAGAACATGTGAAACACTTACAAAGCAAAGAATAACAATAATCATGGACACAAACACAAATGGCTCTAATACAGAAGAGCACTCCAAACTGGTCCCCAAAAGGAGAGACTGAAGAAAAAGTCCTAAAATCTTGTCTGAAATACAGACAGCACCACAAAATTACCTGGGCTAAACCCAAATGGCGCTAACTCAGAGAGTAGAGACAGAGGAGTCCCTAGAGCACTATAGTCAACTTACCCAGCTCTGAAGCCTGTCAACTTCCTCAAGGCCACTTTCTTGTGTTAGCAAAGTGTTGTAGGCCACTTATGCTACGAGAGACATAAAGGAAATCCCTGGGACAAAAGCATCCTCAGTAGCTGCTGAGAGGTCTCTGGAGTCCCCAGCTACAGGGTCGATTATCCACAAGCAAATCACATTTATGAACAGCAATTACTCCACGTGGTAATGTGAACAGATAAGTCATGGCACACTGCTGCAGGCAATTGCTCCACTTGTTGGAAACTAGGCAGAGACAGGCAGGCTAAGCTACTTGAATCACACAGTTCCTTACATAGGGCACCAAATGTGTAAGCAAACATAAGTCTGGCCACTTGCTGCTTGACAGCAAAAATAAAAGTAGCAAAGTGAGGTGAAAGGAAATCAACTTTGTTCGAATGCTAGCAGTTGTGAAATGGCCAGAGTTATGCTTCAAAAAGATCATTTAAAATTTTAGGGTTGGCTAAGGAGGTTTATAAAAGGAAACTTGGTTTGGGAAACATACGGGAGTGGTGCATGGTGCAGGTCTGCACGTTTTGTCCTGATGACTACCTTGAAATATTATCCACCTGTAATCCTAGCTGGAATCATCTGGATTGTGGACAGTTGTAAACTATTTACTTTGAGATAATATCTAGGTAGGGGAGAGTTCCACAGTTTGGTCTCCATGTCTGCTTTGCTTTAAGATGGGCCTCAGGAGCTTCTGAACAAGCATGTTATTGGGTAAGCATGCAAGGTACAAGGGAATGTCTGATAGGAAAGGGAGAAAAACAAAAAAATATATAGTACATCTGAAGGCTATATTTTGGGTTTAGAGAAAATAAGTTTTAAGATGCACTTTATAGCTAAGATACTTATTTACAATGCAATCTCCTAAAAGTCCCATTTCGCCTAGTAAGAAGCATGATAAACAAGTCCTTGCATATTAGTATTTAGTTACTCTTCATTTTAGACATGTATATGTTACATTAGAATATCCCTCCAAGTATGTTTTGAGTGCATTTATAAATTTTAAGGTGTAATTTTTTCATTAATTTTCATTTATAATTTTTCTTTTACCAAATAATGATTTAAAATATTTTACTGTTAATTTTGTGAGAGATACATATGTATATCAACAGACAGTTACACATAATTATAATATTGTTATACATTTCTAATTCTATAAAAATGTAGTTAGTGGTTGAATGATTTTTACAAACAAAGTCAAGTATTGAAATCAATCTGATTTCAATACTCTAAAACTACAATCATAGGAACAGTATGGTTGGTGTTGGTGTTAATATAAAAATTAAAAATAGAGATTCCAATTTTGTGTATGCCCACACTTTCATGGCAATACAATTGTGAACAGCTATTATTTTCAACAACGAATAACTGAAAAAGGTGTTTAGCCAAATTAAAAGAAATAATTAATCTCTTACAAAATATACATATATTACTTAAATAGGTTTATACCCTTAAGCATAAAAGCTAAATGCACAAAATTACTGGAGGACATTTCTAGGAGAAAGTTCTCGACTGAAATACATGACTAGAAGTTAATGCTCTGAGATTTGGGGCTGTGGGTATTGTTACATTATTTCATTGAGCTACCTGTTTACCACTATAGTTATATTAGCCTTTTCTAAAAAACAAAGAGAGGAGGTAGGTAGGCACTTCAACTATTAAGTCAGTAGCACTGATAACTCAAACAGGCTCAAGGTGTAGTAGTGTGTTTCAGAAGTAATTAAATGCTTTGTAAACTTTATGACAACTCAAACTTGAAATACTAAATTCAGAGGGCAAGAAAGAAAATAAGGTAATATGGGTGAAAACATTATTTTAATAAGAGAAGTTATTTAAACTATATGTATATTATTTGAAGATTATATAAAGTAATACATTTTTTAGCTTCTCTTTTATAAATATTATCAAAATTTCAAAACAGGACACAGTTTTAAACCAACTATGGATAGGACTTTTATAGCATTATCACAATTATTTTTTTCAGACTAATTACAGATCAAAGTGAACAAAATTTAAATTGAATAATTCATCTAATAAGAAATTAACTTGCTAAATAACATGTGAAAACCTATTATCTTCATAAGTAATCAAAGAAAGGAAAATTAAAACTTTGGATATATCTGTCTATCATGCTGGCAAAGATAAAAGAATAGTAAAGAATGCCCATAAAGAGTCAGTAAAGTTTTGATTGCATAGGTTGCATAATCTACGAACCTCATTGCTTATGGCTTCCATTTTTACATTGATAAATAGTTCTTCTTTGTACAATTAAGCTAGTTAGTTATTTTATTCTAGTTATTACTTTTAAACAGTCAATTTTTATTTACTTTATGGAAATTATTTGTATATGCCATGATTTATTATTTTACCATGTCTTTGGTCTTTCTAGTTGATTTTTTTGGAGGGGTTTCATATAATTGATGTTGTTATTTTCCCAGTAAATAGATATGGTATAGCATAAGATGTATATTTACTCAATTTTAATATGCATATTTACCCCTTTTCATATTATTGACCTTATATACAAATTGCTACTCTTCCACTTTCATGTTAGAATTATCTTTGTTTTTCTGATTATTTATGTTCTTTTCTATTAGGCTTATATTTATTTCTATAAACATTGTACTTGAGTTTTGTTTTGTATTTCAGTCCAAGAATACTTGTCTGTAATGGGGTCTCATTTTTCTTGATAGGTCAGGTACATACAGCACAGCTGAAAATTTGGCCTAATTTACTTACTTTCCTTCATCTGCATTCTCCTCTGCCATTGTGCCTGTCTGTAGGTTCACACTATTCTACATGCCATTGCAATTACTTAACATGCTGTGTTGTGCTTCCTCTCCTCACAATTTATTTATTTTCTCCCTATGCTATTATAGTCAGTATCCCACTTTGAAGTTCAACTGAATATAAATCATTCCTAAATTCTATCTCCAGCCAGTCCTTTCTCAGAAATCCGAGATTCTCTCTGAAAACAGTATTTTTATTCATTCATATTTAAGTCATGACTTCGTCTTGACTAGTTTAATTCATAAGTGTAACCTGTATCTGCATCTCCATTGCCTCCTTGGTTGTTAAATGTATAATCACTTCTTACCTCATGGCAGTGTTTCCCTTTTTCCACGTTACTTTAGCTGTATTCAAACCTGTTTTCTACATGTTGAGATCAAAGTGATCTTTCCAAAATGTTTATATGACCTAACCACTCACATTGTCATAAATGCTTATAACTTACTTTACATTGCTGATAATTAAGTTAAAAATTCTTATCTTTGCCAGCCATGTCCTACCCACCTCTACAGATTACTTCATACTACCCTTTACTTTCCTCTCAAGCCTGTCTTATGGGCCTTTTTCAGTTTCTGCAACATCCTACTTCTCTCTCCCATGCAACTTTTCTCACTTTCTTCTCATAATTAGCTTGTCACTGTATATTATTTTTCAGTCGAATTCTAACTCATTCTTTAGAATTAATTGCTAAATTAGGAGCCCCTGATTTAATGCCATCTATGACTAGGGTAGGCCTTCTAATCACAATTATCCAATAACAATATATATTTCTCACTTGTAACATTTGTAATCCCTGATAGATTTAAACTCTATGAAGGAAAACATGGGTATTCCCTGCTAAACTCTAAGATTGTGCATAATCTCTGTCACACTGAATTTATATTAGTAATAAAACATCACATTTTTATTATCATAAAGATAAACATTTTATTTTGGTAAAACTTTGAGTTCAAAGTCTTAAATATAAAATGAAACTCACTACTCATTGACATACTCAAATAATGACACAACAAATACACTCTGAAGCTGTTATTTCAACTTTCTTTTCTCATATTTGAGTAAAATTATGAAATAAATATAACTAAATCTGAAATAAAATAATCACAGAGAAGAAAAAGAACATTTTTAAAGCTAGCTGTAAAGAGCAATCTTCCTACCCCTAAACGTTTTACTATCAGCATTAATTAGACATAAGCCTGAATTTTTTTCCTCCTAGGTGCCCTGAAGTTGGTTGAATCATCATTACAAATCTTGTCTGATCGGCTTGCTAAAGTGTATGTAGGGCTGTATGTTATACAGAATTTATATCAGGATATTAAAAGTGATTTGAGAACCTATTAAAAAATAAGCTTAATTATCGGGGGAACCCACCTCTGACAATTCAACATTACTTCACGTAGGTTCTTTTCTATTTCCGTAAGTGTTGGCAGGTCTGAGAAACAAAGGGAAAGGGTACAAAAGAGAGAAATTTTAAAGCTGGGTGTCCAGGGGAGACATCACATGTTGGCAGCTTCTGTGATGCCCCCCAAGCCGTAAAACCAGCAAGTTTTTATAAGCAATTTTCAAAGGGGAGGGAGTGTACGAATACAGTGTGGGTCACAGAGCTCACATGCTTCACAAGGTAATAAAATATTACAGGGCAAATGGAGGCAGGGCGAGATCACAGGACCTGGATGAAATTAAAATTGCTAATGAAGTTCCAGGCATGCATTGTCATTGATAACAACTTATCAGGAGACAGGGTTTGAGAGCAGACAACTGGTTTGACCAAAATTTATTAGGCTGGAGTTTCCTCACCCTAATAGGCCTGGGAGCACTACGGGAGATGGGGCATATTTCATCCCTTGTCTTCAACCATAAAAGACAGACATTCCCAGAGTGGCCATTTCAGAGACCTACCCCTAGGAATGCATTCTCTTTCTCAGGACTGTTCCTTGGTGAGAAAAAGAATTCAGCAATATTTCTCTTACCCGTTTTCATTAATAAGGGAAATATGGCTCTGTCCTGCCTGGCCCACAGGCAGCCAGACTTTAAGGTTATCTCCCTTGTTTCCTGAAAATCACTGTTATCCTGTTCTTAAGGTGCCCAGATTTCATATTGTTCAAACACACATGCTCTACAAACAATTTGTGCAGTTAACACAATCATCACAGGGTCCTGAGGTGACATACATCCTCAGCTTACCAAGATGATGGGATTAAGAGATTAAAGTAAAGACAGGCATAGGAAATCACAAGAGTATTGATTGGGAAAGTGGTAAATGTCCATGAAATCTTCACAATTTATGTTCAGAGATTACAGAAAAGACAGGCATGACAAATTATAAAAGTATTAATTTGGGGAACTAATAAATGTCCACGAAATCATCACAATTTATGTTCTGCCATGGCTTCAGCCAGTCTGTCTACTCAGAGTCCCTGACTTCCCGCAACACTTAATCATTCAAAATAACATTACATTACTTATTAATAAATCTAATCGGTATTTTGAAATTGCTCATATCTAATATTTTTAAGAGTACCTGATTATTTTAGCATTATTGAGGTATAATAGTTATTAAAAGTATTATGTACACTTAATATGTACATTTTCATGTGTTTAGACATATGTACCTACCCAACCATTACATTCCTTAAGCCTCAATTTTCTATCCCTTTATTTATGTTGCACAATATGGCAACTCTTTTAAGCTTGCCATTTTGGATTACCCTTCTTATTTTTACATATTTTGATTTAAGTACTTAATCTCTGAATAAAGGTCATGAAGACTTAAAAATTCTATAGGGTGTAACGCAAGCTATTGCCTAAGCGTCAATGTCCCCAAATCATAGGTAATGAAAGATGCAATCTTGTTCAATTTAAAAAAAAATTGGGTCTGATGCAGTGGCTCACGCCTGTAATGCCAGCACTTTGGGAGGCCGAGGCAGGTGGATCACGAGGTGGGGAGATCGAGACCATCCTGGCTAACATGGTGAAAACCTGTCTCTACTAAAAACACAAAAAATTAGCCAGGCGTGGTGGGGGCGCCTGTAGTCCCAGCTACTTGGGAGGCTGAGGCAGGAGAATGATGTGAACCCAGGAGGCGGAGCTTGCAGTGAGCCGAGATAGTGCCACTGCACTCCAACCTGGGTGACAGAGTGAGACTCCATCTCAAAAAAAACAAAAACCTCAAAGCACAACCTGGAGATGTTTCAAAGGCAACTGCTATTACTCTAATTCAATATTATTCACGAAATGATGTTTCATGTACAGTGTGTAAATATTTACTCAGTCGATCCTTCATTGATAGTCATTCACCATAGTAATTTTTTTATTTTTTTCTCAGAACAACAATCACATTTAACATATATTGTTTCTTGTGTATATATCTATATTTATATCTGTATCTAATTGTATGGAAGAAACAAATTAGATTGTTAATTTGAAGAGTATGTGTATTTTAACTATAATTTACATTGCAGGATTACCTGAGAAAGCTAGAACAAATTACAATGATGCAAAGTTTATGTATATGCTTTTACCTGAATCTCTGAGAAGACTAACCGTTATGGGTTTGTAAAATTGCTACCAGCTTTGTAAAAATGTACCAACATTATGTGTATGTAATGACATCTCATTTCTACTGTTTTTGCATTTCTTTGGCTACATGGCTTTCTTGATCATTTACTTTTCATCTTTACTTAAATATAAAATATATTCACTATTCATTCTATCTAAAATTATACCCCTTCAACTTCCTATAGTTGTTTACAGCTTTATTTTCTTCCTTTGAACTTACCTATATTAAAATGCCATAGATTTCACTTATTTACCCCATTTGTTACCTCTCTTTTTCTGAAGAATATAAGCTCTGAAAACAGGGGTTTCCATAGTTTTGCTTATAGATACAACCCCAGTATAAGCAGATTGCCAGGCATATAGTAGGTATTCAATAAACATTTTTTAATAAATTAAAAAATAATGAAGCCACTTTAACAACAACAACAAAAATTCTCTATATATCCGAAATATCACTTCAAAACATTTTGTTACTGGGCCCTCAGGGATGATGCAATCTGACCAAGGATTTACACTCAACTCATAAAATTTACAGGACATTGGCAATGCTGGAAATATACTGGTAACATTGGCAACATCTTTATTCTTAGGTCAGGATGGAGAGAACAAAATCATAAAAAATACAAATGTCTAAAGGTACTGATTGCATTAGGCCACAACTCATTTTAGGCATAAACTTTCATCTTAAGGCACAAGACTGTAGTTCATTGATAAGCATTTTCAATATTTTCAACAAGATTAATACTATGTTCAAAATATAGGGTCAATTGGGTTATGTGGAACCTAATGTTGAGTGGAGAATAAATAACTAGTCCCTTTAGGTGCCAAATTGGTCCTGTGATTGTTATCCTAAAGGATGTGCTTTATGTGGAAACCACGCCTACCCAAGAACCACATAAAACAAAGCCTAGGGGATAGTAGCCCCAAGCAAAAACAGATGGACACATTTGTTTCCGGCAGCTGGAGCCTTTGTTCTATGTGGCTATGTGGTATAATATTTACTACTTGACCTCTATTACTCTTCACTTTGCAACAAAACTTTGACCAAAGAAAACAATTTTATAAAAAGCAGATGTTTCTGCAATGTATGAATACAAACACAAGATATTCAGCCCCACTTCATTTGAAAAATTGTTCTGATTGCAAACTAAAGACTTAAATGAAATTAATAAAGAGCTATTGAGGAAACCCCATAATCAGACATGTTAAGTAGGAATGATTTTTATTGGAATTCACTAGAATCATTTTTGTTGGAGCTCACTAAATTATACATTTAATAAGGGTTGATATTTGAAATATAGTAACTAGGATTCATGTCAGAAATATTAAAAATGGTGTTCTAGTGATATAATGACTCTCACTCTTAAATGTACCCATTTTATATAATTAAACATAAGTGTAAGTTTTATAATAAACATAATGTGCAAACTGCTGTTACTGTTGACATTTGTGACTATAATACACCGAAGCCTTGGAAACTCTCCAATGTTGCTTTGTTAGGTCCTTGCAAATAGATGTTTACTGATACTTATTAATGTAAAAATTACAGAACATTGTGATTTATGTTATAAAAATAAGTGTCATGAAAACCATGAGACAAGGTGGATGACTTTCATAAGGAACTGATTAACAGGCCGATTTAGTTTGGTTTCATGGGGGAAAAGTGTGGCCGGCAGATAGGTGTCATATGGAGTGAAATTTATGGTAGCAGAAAAGGAATAATGAGATCATGTCCAAAAATAGCAGTGCAAACACACATACACACACACACAGACACAGATGCAAAATCACACAGGCTGTACATATAGAAATCCAAGATTTTGCAGGTACTGTAATAGCCTCTGGCAGCAAACCATCATTCTAGTAGGTGCTACACTTCCAAATGTACCTGCTGTAGGTAAATCCAATCCTAATCCCTTAATCCCACACTTGTTGAATCACTGCAGATAAACAATAGAGCAATACAGTGCAGGATTGAGTCACTGAGCCCCACATTTGACAGCACTCCCTAATTGACTATAATCCAACAGTAGGCAATGGATTCTTAAAGCCATACTAAAGTCTATCAGTCTAGGTCCTTCCAATTCTATTCTGGCAGATCAATTCAATTCCATTCTATTAAATTATTTAGATTAAATTATCCTATTAAAGTGTCATTTCAAAGGATGATTTCCAATTATTTATGTCATTTAAAAAATTTTTATGTGACAATATGATTTGCAACACTTTTTTTAATCTTCAAAATCAGCACATATTTTAATTCACATATTTTGATACTTCATTCCAGTTTCTAGGTCTGGTAAAGAAGTGGATGACTTTCATGGGGTATAAGGTTATTTCTAGCATAGAGAAAGATCTGAGGAAAATTCTACTATAAAAATTAAAGATGGAAATAGCACACTTGCAATATTTCATATTTTATGGCATTATGGCATTACTATTTGTGTTTGGGGCAGACTGAAAATCTATTTTTATTATGCCTTCTGAGATGGCACTTTGAATTTAAGCTCCATTTTCCGTGGCTTATAGCTTTTCCACTGAATACCTTTGGGGCTAAACTTCATCATTCTGGTTCTTAACCTAGAATGAAATAATTCAGGAAGTTTGAAGGAAATTTATTTAGTCATTTTTGATTTAAGTAACTGCAAGGAAATTCTTTTTGGCTGTTCGAAAAATATACAAACAAGTTTTATATTGAATCATTCATAAGGAATTATGATTTTCAGTAAAAATATTTATAATTATGATTTTCTATAAAAGATACATATTTAAAATTACTTATACAAACTAATAAATGGAATATAATACATATTTACTGCATACCTTAATTCACATAATAAAATTCTGTAAGATCTGCCAATTTCATTAGAAGTTCTGAAATGTAGGCTTTTGTGGGCAAGACTGCTGTATTGAATCAAAATGAAAAATCTTATTTGCAAGAATGGCTAACCACCTATTAAAGACTCAGGACTTCAGTGTCATTTAAATGCAGTTTCAGTGGTTTATGCAAGCTGTCAAAAATTTCCATTTGCTCATTTCAAATATATCTAGGTAAGCCTATTTTTTAGGCTCATTTATACAAAATCAAAATTTGAAAGAGTAATAAAATGAAAAATTCATAGATGATAAGAATGGCTAAGACTCACATAATAGCTCATTTGGCTTAATAACTTTTGTAATTCTCAGAAGAAAAGAGGAATACTTATACTTCCCAACATAGCCATTAATTTAGCAAAAAGAATTACCTTACTGTGGCAGTTTG
Organism: Pongo pygmaeus; assembly: GCF_028885625.2. Lineage (NCBI taxonomy): Eukaryota > Metazoa > Chordata > Mammalia > Primates > Hominidae > Pongo > Pongo pygmaeus. The sequence goes on from NC_072377.2 coordinate 29,052,528, forward strand.
ATAATTATTGTACACTGAGTATTCATCAATTGGAGAGATTATCCCTTAAAGAAAAAATAAGATAATTTGATCAGAAGCCTGACACCCTATTTACATAAGCACAATATTTGTGACTTTGTCTCACACACACAGACATATACATAGAATATATTTGCAGAGACACACATATATACACATACATATATGTTTGTGGGTGTATATATATATATATATAATTAATATATGTATTGGTTATACACACATAATAAATGATGGCTATATGGAAATGTATAGACAAGCCATAAACAAGTATAGATGGATAAGTATTTGACTTTGGTTTAATTGTCTCCTAATTCTGTTTCATAGTTTCCTATTTTCTGTGAAAAAAAATTGTTTAATTAGATTAATTTTAGAACATTTCTTAAACTATCTAGTACTTATTTTTCCAATTGTATTGCTAAATACCTTTATATACACATATGCAAAATTATCTCAATTGATTTAATTATTTTCATTTTGCATATTCTCTAAAAGTCATTTTTATTTTTAAAAAGTGAGCCTACAAAATTTGTCATATGTTCATTTTGATTTATTATGATCCATGTTCTAGGTACTATACTCAAGGAAAAGATATATAAAGACAATTCATCAATAAATAATAGTGTGAGATGAAAAAATTTAAAACAAAGTAAATGTATCTACAAAGTGTGTTTGGGGCCATTGAAGTGGAAAATGTGTTCATTTTAAGAAGAAAGAGGCGTTAATACCGGGTCTTAAAGAAAACATTGGGATTCATAAAGTAGTCAATGGAGGGGATTAGTTTCTATCAAGTGTGTTCACCGTATAAAATTACATTTCTAATGTTTTTTGTTAATGGATATGTATCCAGAGATCATTAAATCACAGTGGAGAAGGAGAGAAAATTAATAATATTGTTCCAGGTTTTTGAATTGGGTCATTTCTATATTTTAACCCAAACTTCTTTTCTTTTTGATCCATGACCAGAATGCAGTTACATCACTCATGTTTCTCCTACTCAATGGGTTTACATTCAAAATTCCAATTTTACCTCAAAAAACCTTATAATTTGTTTCCCCTTAAATCTCAATAAAATTATATTAGAAAACATTGGATGATTAGAGACTATGTCTGCATAATTAGTTGCTCTTGTGTTTCAAAATCACATTTCAGAATGTATTATTGTTGCCATATGTCAATTTTCAGGTCATGTTTTTGCTCACTCTGGCAATTTGCATTCACTGATATTCATTTATATATAGGTCTTGCTCTGTATGAATTCCTGAAAGCTTTTATGATCTGGGCAAAGTAACTGGCGCTGCTCATAATCAGTATATAGCTATATGTTGTGCCATGTTTTTAACTATTAAAGTGGACAAAGAGATAGACGGATAGAATTAGGAGACTAAGTGCCTGTCAGTATGTCTCTTGTTACTATAGCTGAAGCAAGAACTACAGCGATTGCACTCATTGCTTTCTAACATCTTTTTGTAGCTCTAAAAGTAAACTCTGACATGTAAAGTCTCAGCTCAAATAACGGGTAAAGAATTATGGATGGGCCTAAAAATGCCTTTGTCTTTGCTAGCTACAGAACTGAGAGTTAAAAATCAGTTAACAACACAGACTCTGTAGGTATGTAAGGCAACAATCTGGGATTTATTAGGAATGAATGGGTTCCTGAGAAACAGGCTAAAAAATGTATTAGATCAATCTGTTAACCTTGAACCGATACATGACCCCTAGCGGGTTTTTTTTTTATTAGGAGAAATAGCTCATTTTCCTTGATGAGTATATTTTCTCTCATACATAAAATTATTTTATTTATTGACCAGAAACCACTTGTACCCTTGAATAATTAGGATTTCCTAATTAAGCTCATCTAATGTATCTGTAATATGTACAATGCTCATCATTACTTTATTAAATATTCTTTTACTTTATTATTTTTCCAACATACTTAATTATTCATCTTTATTCCCAGGACCTGGTGAACTTATATTTGTGTGGTTTAAATAAAAGATAATCCAGAATGAGAGATAGTTACAAAAATACATTTATATTCTATAACATGTATTATCTATGAACATGGTTATTTTCATTGGAAGGAAATGATAAATAAGAATATTTTCTCTTTTGGATGCCTATCATTGTAATATACCTAAAGTGTTATTTTTGTTTGTTTGTTTGAGACGGAGCCTTGCTCTGTCGCCCAGGCTGGAGTGCAGTGGCACGATCTTGGCTCACTGCAAGCTCCGCCTCCCGGGTTCACGCCATTCTTCTGCCTCAGCCTCCTGAGTAGCTGGGACTACAGAGGCGCCCGCCACCACGCCCGGCTAATTTTTTGTATTTTTAGTAGAGATGGGGTTTCACCGTGTTAGCCAGGATGGTCTCGATCTCATGACCTCGTGATCCACCCACCTCGGCCTCCCAAAGTGCTGGGATTACAGGCTTGAGCCACTGCACCCGGCCCAGTTATGCCTTTTTAAAATGTCCCTTATATAAGGTTATCAGAAATGCAATGAATGCCATTTTTATTTGGAAGCAAACTTTTATGCTAATCTGAAATGTCCACAGTTATTGCTTCTTTTGTAATGGTTACTTTATTTCTGCACATGCGTTTCATGTCAGGTCAGAGAATCTATTCATCTCATAAAAAGTAATTTCTCTTCAATAATATATTTTTATTTTTTTAAGATCATTGATGAGGTATAACATACACAAGGAAAACAGACTGGCCCTAAGTATATAACTTGATTAATATTCACAAATTGAAAACACTCATATAAGCATGTAGAACAAGAAAGAAAATATTAACAAACATACATAATAATCTCTTATTAGCACTATGATTATTAGCAATGCCTCATTTTGTATACTTAGAAAAGTAATTCCAATTTTGTCTTTTCTTCTTGACTAGTCTGTCTTGCATTATCTTTTAAAATAAACTAATTTTACCTTTTAAAAATATTTTCTATTGTAGGTTTTTCCTATTGCAATAATTTTTGCTCTTAGTTGTATGTCGATGATCCTATTTCTTCCAAATTTTTACTTTGATTCTTCTGCACTTTTTCTAGCTTCATGGAATATAAGCCTATATCATTAATTTTTAGCATTTTCTTTTTTCCAATATTGGAAAACATCCATAATTTTATAGGAACTGAATTGTATCCGCCTGCCCAAATTCATAGTCCTAATACCAATGTACTTGGAAATGGGGTGGGACCTTTGAGTGTTAATGAGGTTTAGATAAGGTTATGAAGGTGGGCCCCTTATAATGTGAATAGTGCCCTTACAAAAAGATACATCAGAGAACTTGCTTTCTCTCTCTCCCTCAGTCTTGTGAAGACATAGTGAAAAGACAGCCGTCTGAAAGCCAGAGAAACAGTCCTCATGGGGCAATTGAATCATCTAACACCTTGATCTTGGAGTTCTCATCCTCCAGAACTGTAAGAAATAAATTTCTGTTGCTTGACATCTAGTCTATGATATTTTGTGATGGCAGCTTCAGGGGACTAATACAAATATATACCCTCAAATTGATAGATGTATTCTGTAAACACTGCTTTAAGTATACCTGACAAGTGTTGGTATATCTTTTTTAGCCTTTATGTAAAATATTTTTCTAGTTGTCATTGTGATTTATTCTGTGTCCCAGGTGTTTCTTCAAAGACTATTCCTTAATGATTATGGATATCTCTATATCTACCTCAAATTTGTCAATTAAACTTATTTGAAGTCATGTTATTGTATGTCTGCATATTTAAATTTGGAAATATTTCTGCCAAATGGAATCATATAAAGCAACTGTTCAAGTGATGTGAGGACTTCAGCATTAAAATCTGCTATATCAAATATTAGCATATCTATACTAGCTTGATTGTGGTTAGACTTTATGTAGAATAACTTTTTCTAACCTTTCATATCCAACTATCCTTTCATGAGTTTCTCATGTACAGCAAAAACTATGGTTTTGGTATTTTGCTCACTCTGATCATTTCCATCTTTAATTTGAATATTTATATTCTGTATAATTATTTACATAATTTTATATCTGATATGTCACTATTTATTCTATAATTGACCAGTCATTTAATATTAAATATTATCTCTATTTTTTTTGCTCCTTTGAATTCATCAACTAATTATTATTTTATTTTCTACTCACTGGTAATTATTTACTTAAAACATTTTTGGTGGAATATCTAGAGATTACAACACAAATGATTTAAGAAAGCAATAGTTATATTTTACCTTATTTTGCATAATGCTAAAACTCAACTAACCAGTTGAGTTTTGCTTATGCTACCATTATATTTGGTATTATTGTTCTCATGCATTTCTGCATTATTTTACATTTTTATATAGTCAACATTCATTTTTAATGTATTTATGTATTTCTATCCAGTGATGCTTTTGATTTTATAGTTTTTTTCTATTTCTCTCTTAGATTTTTTTTCTGCTAGATAGATGCTTAACATTACTTTGAGTACAGTAATAAACACTTCATTTTATATTCATGTGAAAAAGTCTTATTTTATCTTTTATATTTGAAATATTTTTCGGCGAGAATTAGGAGTAAAATTTTTTGTTAACATTATTTTTAGCTCTTTAAAAATGTCCTTCTCTTGCCTTCTGCTTTTCATCATTTCTGTTCAGAAACCAGCCTTCAGGCTATTGTTTCTTTGAAGATAGCAATATAACGTGTCTTTACCTTTTTCTCCTCTCACTATTTTTTTGATGTTTTGCTCTGATTTTTGTTTTCAGTTGTTTTATTATGATGTATCCAGGTGTGCTTTGCTGTATGTTTATCTTGTTTGATGCTTCCAGCATTTCTTGAATCCTTTGATAGATTTTTTTCATCAGCTATTGTCTATTGAAATATTTTTTTACCTTACTTTCTCACTCATCTTCAACTGAATTTAAGTTACATGTAGTCAAACTTTTTGCTTTTTTCCATGTCATTTAGTCTTTATATATTTTTCATTATTTTGATTTCTTTGCTTCAGTTTGTATATTTTCTATTTTCTTGCTTTCCATTTCACTAAACCTGTATTTATGTCTAATCTGTTTTTAAAACCATCCATTAAAGATGTATAGAAGCAATAAGAACTAACATTCCAGCAAGAAGAAACCTCAGAGAGTTGAACTACGACTGGAGATTTGTACTTTCTTGGGGCAAATGCATTCTCACCTTGAACTAGAGGCTGAGAATTCCTGCTTGGCCTTGTGCCAAAGTTGCCACAGCAGAAGAAAGCAGAGTCTATTATCAATTTATTTTCCATTATTACCAATTCGTAGAACTGTAGAACGTATCTCTTTTGATCCTTAGGCTCTTCCGTAATTAGAAACAATTTAATAATTTGTGGGAATCAATACTCCACTTAGTTCTTGTTGGCCAGGAAAAAATGATCTATGTTATACGTAAGAAAGTAAAATATCCTCAAAACTTAAAAAAAAAATGTTAATCCCACATTACATTTATGTCTGCCTTTCTAAGGTATAAAAGTAAAATCCATGAATCATATTCTTCAAATATTCTATTCACATAATAAGCTGTTCTTCTGTTATTTTTCATACATGTTGAAAAAGCATAAACATAACTTAAAAATCTCCCATATGAAAATTGCAATCGTTGAAATGAATTTTGGACACATAAAGAATTGCAGAGACCAAGTACTTGAAGACAGTCTCTAAACTAAGACAACTCTTAGAGATAAGTACAAGAAAGTATTGGTCTGCCTTAAAACAAAAACATGAAAGCATGTTGAATAGGACTATTTATCTACAAGGTACCTTCACAGATGCTGTCTATGTGGCTTTGAAATTTGATAAGACTCACCTGTATCATTATGAAAGCAGTAAACCTAAAATATATTCCAGCCAAGCAATGAAGAATGGAGCAAAATATAAAAATCTAATAAAATGGTGAGACTTTTTTTTTCAATAACATCCATAAAGATGTTCCTTTTGGACTGAAAAATGCATGAAATATTAGTTGAATGTATTAATTTCTCAGTATTTATATTGCATCATCTAATTAGATGGGTGATGTGCTGGTGCATATAAAAGTCAATATATATGAGATAACTGAGATTATTTTTTAGGATCTACAATTCTGGGATGCAGTAACTTCCTGATATCCTTCGGAAAAGCTATATTTTAATTAACCGTTTGTTTTCCCAGATAACTCAATACTGAGAAAGAATCAGAGGTGGTTAGTCTCAACTAAAATAAGCATTCCTAGTTAATATCAAAGTTTCTACTAGACAGTCTTCTTTACATGTGTTTGTTAAACCTTCAGTACAAATGATATGACTATGTATATTAATTGAATGAATTAATCAATCAATAAAGCAGAATAGGTTATTTATTATGTAGAGAATATATTAAATCCTAAAATTAGGCTGAGTTACGTACGTTTTTAATTATATGTATAAAAATTGTACATAATAAGATAATGCAGAAAAATTTTCAATTCCAAAGATAATACCTTATGTATGAACAAAAAAAGCAAAAATTCCTAAAATGAGTATTAGAATATCAGAGAGAAGAAATTCTACTTTTCAATAATAAAATTTAAAAATTAGCATTCGGCCAGGCGCAGTGGCTCACGCCTGTAATCCCAGCACTTTGGGAGGCCGAGACGGGCGGATCACGAGGTCAGGAGATGGAGACCATCCTGGCTAACACGGTGAAACCCCGTCTCTACTAAAAAATACAAAAATTAGCCAGGCGCCGTGGCAGGCGCCTGTAGTCCCAGCTACTCGGGAGGCTGAGGCAAGAGATTGGCGTGAACCCAGGAGGCGGAGCTTGCAGTGAGCCGAGATCATGACACTGCACTCCAGCCTGGGCGACAGAGCGAGACTCTGTCTCAAAAAATCAAAAATAAAATAAAATAGAATAGAATGGAATGGAATGGAACGGAACGGAACGGAACGGAACGGAACAGAACAGAACAGAACAGAATGAAATAAAATAAAATAAAATAAAATAAAATAAAATATAACATAACATAACATAACATAAGCATTCATTGTAATATAAGTTAGCCAGGTCTTTCGTCATTAGGTTTAGTGAACATGGCATATCCTTGACTCCAGAGTAAAAAATAACATCACTGGCTAGGTAATCTTAATTTAGATTAAGAAAGAATACAGCGAGCCGGATTTTCCTCTTATTTTTTAAGACAGGGTGTTGCTCTATCACCTAGGCTAGAGTGCAGTGGTATGATTAAAGTTCACTCCAGCCTCTGCAGCCTCGACCTCCCTGGCTCAAGCGATTCTGCCACTTCAGCCTCCTGAGTAGCCAGGACTATAGGCTGCGCCACCACTCCTGACTACTCTTTTATTTTTATTTTTTATTTTTTATTTTTTTTTTACAGTGACTGGTCTCTGTACATTGCCCAGTCTGGTCTCAAACTCCTGAGCTCCAAGCATTCTCCCGCCTCATTCTCTCAAAGTGCAAGGGTTACAGGTGTAAGCTACTGTGCCTGGCCTCAGGCAGGCTTTTGGTAGAGAGGATTATTCCTTGGATATTTTCTGTATCACATTTCCACTGTAGGACGTAGGAAAAGAACACATAGATGTACTGCTGCTATCAAAAAGCTTATTTCTTCAAGAAGAATCAGAACACGGATGCTGACAGAGTTCATGGCTCTATAGATGTTGGCATATTTGTTTCTCATTTGTATTGCTTCTCAATGCATTCCAGTGAACAGTGGAGAAATAAAGTGGAGAAAAAGACAGAATTTTGATAGAGATTATAAAGTCAGGACAACAATTCTGCTAAAAACATAGATTTCTTGGACTGCATTTCAATTTGTTGGTATATTAGTCACTAACTACATCATATAAAATAAGTCATTTAACTTTTCTACAACTCAATTTACTCTTCATATAATGAAAAAATATTGTTTCTAAAAAATGTTCCTGAAAATTGCCTATACAGTATCTAAAAACCATAGCTGACATTAATAAACACAGCTTCTACTTTCTTAGCTTCCTTCCTTCTTTCCTTCCTTCCTTCCCTCCTTCCTTCCTTCCCTCCTTCCTTCCTTCCTTCTTTCCTTCCCCTCTTCCTCCCTCCCTCCCTTCCTCCCTTCCTCCTCCTCCTCCTTCTTCTTTCTCTCTCTCTCTCTCTCTTTCTTTCTTTTTTACAGAGTCTTGCTGTCACCCAGACTGGAGTGCAGTGGCACAATCTCCACTCACTGCAACTTCCACCTCCCAGGTTCAAGCGATTCTCCTGCCTCAGCCTCCCAAGTAGCTGGGTTTACAGGTGTATATATGCCACCACGCCCGGCTAATTTTTGTATTTTAGTAGAGATGGTATTTCACCATGTTGGCCAGGCTGGTCTCTAACTCCTGATCTCAGGTAATCCGCCCGCCTCGGCCTCACAAAGTGCTGGGATTACAGGGTTGAGAGCCACAGGGCCCGTCCATAGCTACTTCTTCTTTCTACAATTCTTTCTTTCTTTCATGTTTTTACCCCTAAAGCAATAGTTGCATGCATGTTTTGATTTAAACTTTAATTAGAGACCAACACTGTTTTATATAAACATCTTAATACTTTTAGCCTCCCATGCCTAATAGCTCTTATAAAGGAACGAACTCGCTTCTCGGCCTTTTGGCTAAGATCAAGAGTTATAAAGGAATAAAAAATATACACTGATCTCTTCCTAGCATCATGCTCAAAGAATATTTTGTAAATATGAATATATATGAATATATATAATATATAAATAATATATAAATATCAATTTACTGTAATCAGTCATCTTCTAGGAAGATGTGTAAGACAGGTGGGAAAAGTACATTGTAAAAAAGGACAGCAGGTAAAAGTGCCACAGTATAACATATCAAACATGCACACGAACAGCATATACAGTATATACTTACATAGATAAATACATAAAAATATCAAGTTGCTTAACAAATTATTTGAAGTCCTGTACCAAATATACACTTATTGAGAGGTCGTTCTATTTTTTTCTTCTGTCAGTACTAAATAAATCACTGTGTGTGATTAATTTCATATTGGTACTATAGCATTTATATCTTCTCATTTGTCTTGCAGATAAGGATTATAATGAATGCTTATTTTAGATTTTTCCTAAATCTTTATGTGATCAATTTTTCCTCATCTCTGTAGTTATAGCTCATTTTATTATACAGTTTTTATAATAATTAATCATCATGTATTTCTTCCCTGTGTAGAAGATGCATGCATTATCTGCAGTCTGTTTATTTTGCTTCCCAGTCAGCAATTACAATGGCAAAGTAAATTAAAGTAAATTATATTTTTACAGGTTTTGAGGTAAAAATTGATGATAATTGCTGAAGTTCTAGAATGAGCATATTGGGAAAATTGCCAAATAAATTAACCCAAGAATAAGATTCATTTATCATAGAAAATTATTGATGAAAAATTACTGATAAAAACTAAGTAAAATTTTCATCTCTGTACTTTATTTCCATTTGAGTATACCTTTGGAAAAAATACATGCTTAAAGTTTAATTTTTTTTGCCTGACTTTTTTTCTATTGAATGAATGACATTTCACTGTCATTTAAATAATACTTTCTTAAAATCATATAACATATCATCTGTATTCTTTCAACCATGACTCTCCTACCAATCCAAGGCACACACTGATGTCTTAATAAATATTTTCCACTAAATAGATAAGTGAATGAATAGTTTTTCTTTGTCACAATCTTTTGAATGGTTAGCAAATTCACTTTTTATATAATGTTTCTAAAAAAGAGAAGAAAAGAATCAGCAGGTTTTAGTACCAATGATATGTTATCACCTTTTTAAGGAAGTATCCTTTGGCAAATGCACCATTTCTATCATGTTCAAACTTCCAAAACACATGGAATTTGGACAAACCTGTTTTAAAACCAATGGTGATCACTTATTTTGCGACCTTGCTGATTTAAAAATAAACATTAATTTAAAATGATTCAACGCATCTTCTCTTTCCAATAGTAGACTTATGAGAATATTTGGATTTGATAATTAACATTTTTAAAACCTGAAGTTTGCCTTCTTAAGCAAGTGATGACATTAGTCATTTACCTGAACCTTTTTTTCTTTTAAGCTCTATGATAATTTATCAGTTTTTACCTGTAAGCAGTATTTGGAACCACATCAGATAATTCAGCACAGGGATCACACCACTTGGTGAGTTGTATTACAGGCTGCATTTATTATCTATCGTTCTTGTCAGTGTAATGGTAAATATATCTCACAGTTGGATACACAAAATTAAGTCATTTAATGGATTTGTAGTTCAGCTGATTGAGGTCCACAGGTCTCCGCGCACTTCTGGAAGCCATTTTATTTCTTCTGTAATTGTCAGTCACTGTTATTTCCACTTGACTGCTGTTCTGTGACTAGTCAGAATATAAGGTGCTTAAATGGTATCAGAGCCGTGATAAAATGGTGTTTAAAGGAACCTTTACACACACACACACACACACAAAATGAAGTTTCTTTAGATTAATTTGAATGTCAACATTTTTTTTCTGATAGAATTGGGATGTGTCTGTTTATACTAAGTACTTAATTTCATCTTGCTTTCTATTTAAGTATATGTAGTAGAACATCCTAGATGCAAAAAAAAAAACATGATAGACACTAATTTTAGTAGTATCAGAATTTCAGTGCAGAAATCAAAAAATTGCAATAGTGAAGGTCACTCTATGAAGCAAAGCCATTTGCTACTTTTATATATTGAGTCTTCTTAAACAGGTTACAGTCATTTAGAAAAAAATAAATCCACATCTTTAATTCTTTGAAAAGGCATCTGTATATTTTCTGAAAACCCACATCATCCCAGGAAAGAGATCAAATCTTAGGAAAGTAAGTTTGGCTCAAAATGATTGAGTGTTAATGGTCCAGTGCTGTTAGGAGCTTGCCAGGATACAATGATTTGTTCTTCATTTTTCAGTGCCAGCAGCTTTCTGATTCAAAAACCACAAACACAGCATTTTTTTTTTTGCATTGACTCTGAGGACATTAGCAAATCTCAAATAAATAGCAGCACTACATTCTGGAAGAATTCTTAAAAGCAAGCTGTATTCCAGATGGAAACCTCAAGCTGGTCACTGAAATAAAGGGTTTTAACAAACAGAGTGGAAGTTAAGTGAGAAAACTTACCAAATACTGATTTTTCTCAGCACCTTCTGCTGCGGAAATGTTTGAATTAAAAATGAATAATGTATATGCTCCTTGATATTTTATAATGACAAAAATACAAAATTAGAAGGCCACATTTTTAATAATTATGGATCACATTGAAGAGCAACATATCAAATATGTTTCAGATTATATAACAATGATTTCTAAATGAAAAGTTTTATTCTTAGAAAGCAACATTAAAAATATTACACAGAATTTTTGTTTTTAATATCATACAGATAAATGACTGACTGAAATTTTGGGAGACACACAAATTCGTGTGTACAAAACTAATAATAAAAGACAAACTTTTTTGATAATTTAGGAATATTTTATCATAATCTCACCTATAGGAAAGTGAGTACAAAATAACGTCAGCTGTTGAGGCCCTAATCCCACAGGGAGTAGCACACGGGTAGACTAATGTATTCTAGTGTTTGGTTATTATATTCTTCAATTCTGATGACTTACTGCTTGGCTTATTAAACATAACCAATTCTTCTAGTGAGTATTCCACATTGGTCAAAGTTGCCCTAAGATGATTCTCTAAGAATAGGTTTATTTAGTGCACTAAGTCAAAATTAGATGATATGTGATTTGGAAACCAGAAATACCTACTTAAGATATTTGTTGAAAAAGGGTACATGAACAAGTCATATAAGATAGGATGTAAGATACACATGAGAAAGAAATATGAGGTAGCAAGTGGTCATGAAAAAAAGTGCCATATGACATGAATTATTAGGAAAAAAGAAGAGGTGGATGGACTATATCCGAAGTATCAAGATTATACAGTGATTTGGCATTAGAAATATCAGGAAAAACAGCAAAAACAGTGATAGGAAAGTAGCATAAATGAGCACTGGTATGGGGTTGCATTTATTCAATCACAAACATAAGCTTAGAAGGAAGAGTCTAGGTCATAGGAAGGCAAAGTTACATTCTTAGACAAAGTTTGGCAAACTGTCAGGAAAATACTTGAACTCCAAAGGCTCATTCATTAACCTGGCTATGGTAACTAGTGTCTAAAGTGAAATTAGGGTGAGTTGTAGCACTCAGACAGGGATTTAGCACTATGCAAAAGTCCCTGTATGGGAAGATGTATAGTGCATGAATAAACTATTGAGGTCTAGGTGGCCCAAATACTTGGTGTTTATATCTTTGTAAAAAGAGTCACTAAAGATGTAATAAAATGAGCAACTTTTAAAATCATCTATCTAGACCTGTAGTGAGGAAAATATTTGGATTAAATTTTAACAAGGTAACTTTGTTAGCGGACTGATGCTGCAGATATATGGGAGTTTTGAGAAAATATTTGAGCAAAACTAAAATGTAGTCTCACTGAATTAGACCTGAGACACAGTGAAAATAAAAATGTGGGATATGATGTTCTCTAAATATGAAAAACCTCATCTTTGAAGAAGACTTATAGATGTTTGATGCTCCTTCTCTACAATTAAAATATTATGTTACAAATGGGAAATGTGAGAGTTTTTAGTGTTTATATCACTTAGTCAATCAAATCATTTTGACAAAAATAGCATAGTGTGTGCTTTTAAAATAAATTTTAACATATTATTTAACAGGGTAATTTAAATTAAGTGTGATGGTTTGACTTTGCTGATATAAACTTCTATTGATTGCAGAACTTTTTAAAATAAGGAACTGCTGTTACTTCTAAAACTCGGGTTCCAGATTGCCATTTGTTTTGTGTTCTTGTATTTTCAACTTGTACGTTGTGCATGCCAAAATTATTCAAATGATTCTTGTTTGTATGATTTTATCAGCAAATTTTAGCACAGCAATTAGCATTAGGAATAATGTTCATTCTGATGCTTACAGTTCTGAAGTGCTACTCTATTATTGTTTATATTTTATATTTATGTGTTCATCAAGATATTTACTTCACAGTCATATTAGGCAAATAGAAATCTTAAATATAATTTCTACACGGAATTCATGAAAATGACTTCTTAAAGCCGATAGGATTAAAGATGTTAAATGTCTTCTGAGGGTCAATAGGCTGTATAAAAATCTAAAGAGAATGTACATTACATCAAACAATAATAGAAATACTCCATAAAATGAAACACAGTACACATATATTAATATGTATAATTGTAGAGAGTTGCTATTTAGAATGTAACAATGTCCAGTACTTTTGAAAACATGCGCAATTTCACTTGCAAAACTATTACTTTTATCTTCTCTGCTTCCTAGCTGACGCATTTATTCTATTTAGCTAATTTTCTAAAATAATGAGAGATAAAATTTTAATGACAGGTTTTATTTTATTTTTAATCCCTGCTACTAGGACATATAAGAAATAGCTGAAAGAATATGGCAGTATTGTAACTGAACTGAAAAATTAGTATTTGAAGAAAGACAATGAGTTTTTATAAATATATTATTTACATAGTTTCCTAGAGCAAGTAATTTGTAGTTTTCTTATATGTTGTTTTAGAGTCTCAGCAGTATTACTGGCTAAACAAATCAGCAAAGAAAAAAATACCCAAAACAAAATTTGAAAAATAGCTAAATCTGTTATAAAGAGAAAATTTCATAGAAAAATGTTAGGAAATTGAATAATATAAAATTCATATCTTCCCTATACAGATTCCACTAAGTGTTCACTACATAACATACAAGAATTAACCTTTCTAAGTTTAATTTTACATATTGAAAATGCAGCAATCAAATAACATCTGTAATAAGTGGAAATCTCTATCCACAGCCTTGGGTTAGTATTATCTTTTTTGTGAGGTGAATATATCAAGAGGAAGCCTAGATAAGAATTTCAACAGCTTTGATGAGGTATGATTGATATACAAAAACTGCACATATTTATCGTATACAACTTCATGTGTTTAGACATACAAACACCAGTAATAACCTCACCATAACCAACGGAATAGACATATCTAGCACCTCCCAAAATGTCCTCATGTACCTTTGTTTTTATTCTTTTTTCTTTTTTCTTTTTTGTTTGTCTTTTTTTGTGGTAAGAACATTTGACATGATATCTACCCTCTGAATACATTTAAGTTCTAGAAACCTGCCATGCAACATAGTGTCTATATTAGCAATATGATATTATGTACTGTATAAATTCTTCAAAGAGAATATCAAGACCAAAATATGATTGTGTGTGTGTGTGTATGTGTGTGAAAGAGGGTGAGAGAGAGACAGAGACTCCCTTCATCCCCCAGGCTGGAGTGCAATAGAGCAATCTTGGCTCACTACAACCTCTGCATCCTGGGCTCAGGTGATTCTCCCACCTCAGCATCCCAAGTAGCTGGGACTGCAGGTGTGCACCACCACACCCGGCGAATTTTCGTATTTTTTTAAGAGACAGGGGTCTCACCATGTAACCCAGGCTGGTCTCGAACTCCCGAGTTCTATCTGTCCACCTGCCTCGGCTTCCCAAAGTGCTGAGATTACAGGTGTGAGCCACTGTGTCCGGCCTGATTTGGTATTTCTTGTCTTTTGCCCCCATACCTTTTTTCCAATTCTGTATTGGACTGATAGTAAGCCAATGAAAGATGAAGCCAGGAAAATAAAATAAAACTTGTGTGTGTGTGTGTGTGTGTGTGTGTAATATAATATGGTAACTCTGCTTAGAGTAGCAGATTATCTTCTTATGTCATGATTCCAAAGGAAAGCAAATAAGTACTATAAGAAAGGTAAAAAACCGAGTAATGTAACACTATATATTATAGGATATTAATTTCAGTATGGCTACACATTATCTTCAAAAACTTCAAATCTAAAGAATTTGTAACATTGTGCAGATGTTGGAATTAAGAAGTTTGAAGCTGACTGCTTATTTAAGTATTAACTATATATTCAGTGGTGAAAATCTGGAGTGTTAAATGTGTTGATAACAATTTGCATGTGGTGGTGTCACTTCATCTTGTTATTTAGCCAAAAAACCAATAGATTTCATTTCTTCTAAGCGTCTGTAGACTTTATTTTCCATATATAGCAATTGGTGTATTAACTTCCATGTTTAAAAATTCCATTTATGTTTTCATTCATATTCATATTGCAGTGCTTTTCAAGATACTGATTTTTACATTTCTGTAGCATATGAAAGTATAATAATGAAATGGAGGTATGAAATTGTTTTAATATTAGATTTAAAATAGAGAAAAATATTAAAGGGATTAACTTTTGGACTATATAGATGACATAAAACATACAGAGCTTTTTTTTAGTATTAAAATACTTTGGGAGGGAGGAGCCAAGACGGCCAAATAGGAACAGCTCCAGTCTACAGCTCCCAGCGTGAGTGACGCAGAAGACAGGTGATTTCTGCATTTCCATCTGAGGTACCGGGTTCATCTCACTAGGGAGTGCCAGACAGTGGGCGCAGGTCAGTGGGTGCACGCACCATGCACGAGTGGAAGAAGGGCGAGGCATTGCCTCACTCGGGAAGTGCAAGGGGTCAGGGAGTTCCCTTTCCTAGTCAAAGAAAGGGGTGACAGACGGCACCTGGAAAATCGGGTTACTCCCACCCAAATACTGCGCTTTTCTGACGGGCTTAAAAAATGGCGCACCAGGAGATTATATCCCGCACCTGGCTCAGAGGGTCCTACACCCACGGAGTCTCGCTGATTGCTAGCACAGCAGTCTGAGATCAAACTGCAAGTCGGCAGCGAGGCTGGGGGAGGGGCGCCCGCCATTGCCCAGGCTTGCTTAGGTAAACAAAGCAGCTGGGAAGCTCGAACTGGGTGGAGCCCACCACAGCTCAAGGAGGCCTGCCTGCCTCTGTTGGCTCCACCTCTGGGGGCAGGGCACAGAAAAACAAAAAGACAGCAGTAACCTCTGCAGACTTAAATGTCCCTGTCTGACAGCTTTGAAGAGAGCAGTGGTTCTCCCAGCACGCAACTAGAGATCTGAGAACCAGCAGACTGCCTCCTCAAGTAGGTCCCTGACCCCTGACCCCTGAGCGGCCTAACTGGGAGGCACCCCCCAGCAGGGGCAGACTGACACCTCACAAGGCCGGCCAGGTACTCCAACAGACCTGCAGCTGAGGGTCCTGTCTGTTAGAAGGAAAACTAACAAACAGAAAGGACATCCACACCAAAAACCCATCTGTACATCACCATCATCAAAGACCAAAAGTAGATAAAACCACAAAGATGGGGAAAAAAACAGAGCAGAAAAACTGGAAACTCTAAAAAGCAGAGCACCTCTCCTCCTCCAAAGGAAGGCAGTTCCTCACCAGCAACGGATCAAAGCTGGACGGAGAATGACTTTGATGAGCTGAGAGAAGAAGGCTTCAGATGATCAAATTACTCCGAGCTAAGGGAAGATATTCAAACCAAAGGCAAAGAAGTTGAAAACATTGAAAAAAATTTAGAAGACTGTATAACTAGAATAACTAATACGGAGAAGTGCTTAAAGGAGCCGATGGAGCTGAAAACCAAGGCTCGAGAACTACGTGAAGAATGCAGAAGCCTCAGGAGCCGATGCGATCAAATGGAAGAAAGGGTATCAGCCCTGGAAGATGAAATGAATGAAATGAAGCGAGAAGGGATGTTCAGAGAAAAAAGAATAAAAAGAAACGAGCAAAGCCTCCAAGAAATATGGGACTATGTGAAAAGACCAAATCTACGTCTGATTGGTGTACCTGAAAGTGATGGGGAGAATGGAACCAAGTTGGAAAACACTCTGCAGGATATTACCCAGGAGAACTTCCCCAATCTAGCAAGGCAGGCCAACATTCAGATTCAGGAAATACAGAGAACGCCGCAAAGATACTCCTCCAGAAGAGCAACTCCAAGACACATAATTGTCAGATTCACCAAAGTTGAAATGAAGGAAAAAATGTTAAGGGCAGCCAGAGAGAAAGGTTGGGTTACCCTCAAAGGGAAGCCCATCAGACTAACAGCGGATCTCTCAGCAGAAGCTCTACAAGCCAGAAAAGAGTGGGGGCCAATATTCAACATCTTAAAGAAAAGAATTTTCAACCCAAAATTTCATATCCAGCCAAACTAAGCTTCATAAGTGAAGGAGAAATAAAATACTTTACAGACAAGCAAATGCTGAGAGATTTTGTCACCACCAGGCCTGCCCTAAAAGAGCTCCTGAAGGAAGTGCTAAACATGGAAAGGCACAACCGGTACCAGCTACTGCAAAATCATGCCAAAATGTAAAGACCATCAAGACTAGGGAGAGACTGCATCAACTAATGAGCAAAATAACCAGCTAACATCATAATGACAGGATCAAATTCACACATAACAATATTAACTTTAAATGTAAATGGACTAAATGCCCCAATTAAAAGACACAGACTGGCACATTGGATAAAGAGTCAATACCCATCAGTGTGCTGTATTCAGGAAACCCATCTCACGTGCAGAGACACACATAGGCTCAAAATAAAAGGATGGAGGAAGATCTACCAAGCAAATGGAAAACAAAAAAAGGCAGGGGTTGCAATCCTAGTCTCTGATAAAACAGACTTTAAACCAACAAAGATCAAAAGAGACAAAGAAGGCCATTACATAATGGTAAAGGGATCAATTCAACAAGAAGAGCTAACTATCCTAAATATATATGCACCCAATACAGGAGCACCCAGATTCATAAAGCAAGTCCTGAGTGACCTACAAAAAGACTTAGACTCCCACACATTAATAATAGGAGACTTTAACACCCCACTGTCAACATTAGACAGATCAATGAGACAGAAAGTCAACAAGGATACCCAGGAATTGAACTCAGCTCTGCACCAAGTGGACCTAATAGACATCTACAGAACTCTCCACCCCAAATCAACAGAATATACATTTTTTTCAGCACCACACCACACCTATTCCAAAATTGACCACACAGTTGGAAGTAAAGCTCTCCTCAGTAAATGTAAAAGAACAGAAATTATAACAAACTATCTCTCAGATCACAGTGCAATCAAGCTAGAACTCAGGATTAAGAATCTCACTCAAAACCACTCAACTATGTGGAAACTGAACAACCTGCTCCTGAATGACTACTGGGTACATAACGAAATGAAGGCAGAAATACAGATGTTCTTTGAAACCAACGAGAACCAAGACACAACATACCAGAATCTCTGGGATGCATTCAAAGCAGTGTGTAGAGGGAAATTTATAGCACTAAATGCCCACAAGAGAAAGCAGGAAAGATCCAAAATTGACACCCTAACATCACAATTAAAAGAACTAGAAAAGCAAGAGCAAACACATTCAAAAGCTAGCAGAAGGCAAGAAATAACTAAAATCAGAGCAGAACTGAAGGAAATAGAGACACAAAAAACCCTTCAAAAAATTAATGAATCCAGGAGCTGGTTTTTTGAAAGGATCAACAAAATTGATAGACTGCTAGCAAGATTAATAAAGAAAAAAAGAGAGAAGAATCAAATAGATGCAATAAAAAATGATAAAGGGGATATCACCACCGATCCCACAGAAATACAAACTACCATCAGAGAATATTACAAACACCTCTATGCAAATAAACTAGAAAATCTAGAAGAAATGGATAAATTCCTCAACACATACACCCTCCCAAGACTAAACCAGGAAGAAGTTGAATCTCTGAATAGACCAATAACAGGAGCTGAAATTGTGGCAATAATCAATAGCTTACCAACCAAAAAGAGTCCAGGACCAGATGGGTTCACAGCCGAATTCTACCAGAGGTACAAGGAGGAACTGGTACCATTCCTTCTGAAACTATTCCGATCAATAGAAAAAGAGGGAATCCTCCCTAACTCATTTTATGAGGCCAGCATCATGCTGATACCAAAGCCGTGCAGAGACACAACAAAAAAAGAGAATTTGAGACCAATATCCTTGATGAACATTGATGCAAAAATCCTCAATAAAATACTGGCAAACCAAATCCAGCAGCACATCAAAAAGCTTATCCACCATGATCAATTAGGCTTCATCCCTGGGATGCAAGGTTGGTTCAATATATGCAAATCAATAAATGTAATCCAGCAAATAAACAGAACCAAAGACAAAAACCACATGATTATCTCAATAGATGCAGAAAAGGCCTTTGACAAAATTCAACAACGCTTCATGCTAAAAACTCTCAATAAATTAGGTATTGATGGGACGTATCTCAAAATAACAAGAGCTATCTATGACAAACTCACAGCCAATATCATACTGAATAGGCAAAAACTGGAAGCATTCCCTCTGAAAACTGGCACAAGACAGGGATGCCCTCTCTCACCACTCCTATTCAACATAGTGTTGGAAGTTCTGGCCAGGGCAATTAGGCAGGAGAAGGAAATAAAGGGTATTCAATTAGGAAAAGAGGAAGTCAAATTGTCCCTGTTTGCAGATGACATGATTGTATATCTAGAAAACCCCATTGTCTCAGCCCAAAATCTCCTTAAGCTGATAAGCAACTTCAGCAAAGTCTCAAGATACAAAATCAATGTACAAAAATCACCAGCATTCTTATACACCACCAACAAACAAACAGAGAGCCAAATCATGAGTGAACTCCCATTCACAATTGCTTCAAAGAGAATAAAATACCTAGGAATCCAACTTACAAGGGATGTGAAGGACCTCTTCAAGGAGAACTACAAACCACTGCTCAAGGAAATAAAAGAGGATACAAACAAATGGAAGAACATTCCATGCTCATGGGTAGGAAGAATCAATATCGTGAAAATGGCCATAGTGCCCAAGGTAATTTCCAGATTCAATGCAATCCCCATCAAGCTACCAATGACTTTCTTCACAGAATTGGAAAAAAACTACTGCAAAGTTCATATGGAAGCAAAAAAGAGCCTGCATCGCCTAGTCAATCCTAAGCCAAAAGGACAAAGCTGGAGGCATCACACTACCTGACTTCAAACTATACTACAAGGCTACAGCAACCAAAACATTATGGTACTGGTACCAAAACAGAGATATAGATCAATGGAACAGAACAGAGCCCTCAGAAATAACGCTGCATATCTACAACTATCTGATCTTTGACAAACCTGAGAAAAACAAGCAATGGGGAAAGGATTCCCTATTTAATAAATGGTGCTGGGAAAACTGGCTAGCCATATGGAGAAAGCTGAAACTGGATCCCTTCCTTATACCTTATACAAAAATCAATTCAAGATGGATTAAGGACTTAAATGTTAGACCTAAAACCATAAAAACCCTAGAAGAAAACCTGGGCATTACCATTCAGGACATAGGCATGGGCAAGGACTTCATGTCTAAAACACCAAAAGCAATGGCAACAAAAGCCAAAATTGACAAATGGGATCTAATTAAACTAAAGAGCTTCTGCCCAGCAAAAGCAACTACCATCAAAGTGAACAGGCAACCTACAAAATGGGAGAAAATTTTCGCAGCCTACTCATCTGACAAAGGGCTAATATCCAGAATCTACAATGAACTCCAACAAATTTACAAGAAAAAAACAAACAACCCCATCGAAAAGTGGGCGAAGGACATGAACAGACACTTCTCAAAAGAAGACATTTATGCAGCCAAAAAACACATGAAAAAATGCTCACCATCACTGGCCATCAGAGAAATGCAAATCAAAACCACAATGAGATACCATCTCACACCAGTTAGAATGGCCATCATTAAAAAGTCAGGAAACAACAGGTGCTGGAGAGGATGTGGAGAAATAGGAACACTTTTACACTGTTGGTGGGACTGTAAACTAGTTCCACCCTTGTGGAAGTCAGTGTGGTGATTCCTCAGGGATCTAGAACTAGAAATTCCATTTGACCCAGCCATCCCATTACTAGGTATATACCCAAAGGAGTATAAATCATGCTGCTATAAAGACACATGCACACGTATGTTTATTGCGGCATTATTCACAATAGCAAAGACTTGGAACCAACCCAAATGCCCAACAATGATAGACTGGATTAAGAAAATGTGGCACATATACACCATGGAATACTATGCAGCCATAAAAAATGATGAGTTCATGTCCTTTGTAGGGACATGATGAAATTGGAAATCATCATTCTCAGTAAACTATCGCAAGAACAAAAAACCAAACACTGCATATTCTCACTCATAGGTGGGAATTGAACAATAAGAACACATGGACACAGGAAGGGGATCATCACACTCTGGGGACTGTTGTGGGGTTGGGGGAGTGGGGAGGGATAGCATTGGGAGATATACCTAATGCTAGATGACGAGTTAGTGGGTGCAGTGCACCAGTATGCCACATGTATACATATGTAACTAACCTGCACATTGCGCACATGTACCCTAAAACCTAAAGTATAATAATAAAAAAAAATATACTTTGGAAAAATCTTCAATTTTGTTTCACTATTAAAGTATCAATAGTATTTTCCTTGAAGAAAATATAGCAGAAAAAAATATATGAAAACATGTATTCATAAAATGAAATCTAAATTTTACTTTTAAACTTTAAATAAATTATTAATTGTTTTTCTCTTTATCCAGATGGTTTTTCAGTTTTTTAAATTAGTTTTCATGTTCAGATATATCTCCTCTATCTTGCTGGAGTAGAAGGAATAGTAGAGTAGGATATAGAAGATCTGAGCTAATATCCTAATATTTCACTAATTAGCTGATTAATTTGTGACATGTTAATTTTTGTTTTGTAGACCTTAGAAATTGAGAAAGATGATATTTGAGTGCTTTTTCAGCTCTGATTCTTGGGCCTATCTAGGACAATTTCTGTGGCTTTCTCTTTTTCAGTTCCTGACCACACACATGTTGATGCTATTTGGCAATTTTATCTCATTTATAATCAAATATTTTCTATTAATTCATTAATATATACTTATAAATTTTAGTGGCACATATTGTACTTGATACTGTGTATAACGCAGACTAAAGTATCTAAGTTAAAGCCGTTTATGAAGAAACAGTCCCAATTTAAATTGAGAAAGGTATGGTTCTTGGGACTTGCTCTCTTTCTTCTTTCTTTATCTTCATTCTTACCAATATTTATCTCACCCATTCTTTACCCTGATATCTTTACCCTAATGATTCCTAAATTTATATAACCATATTTTCCATTTCAAATTCAAAGATCTCCACTTGAAAATACATTGTAAAATCAGCAGGAACCAAACTGAATTTCTAATTTCTAATCAGATCTACTTCAACTTGCAGTCTTCCTGCCTTTGGCCTCCTTACTCTCCCAGCCTCTTTCGCAAAAAGCTTGTTATTCACCCTCTCTTGTTTTCTTCTTATGCCCATATTAGACATTTCAACAAATCTCATTGACTATAGTTTCAAAACGTGCCATAAACAACCACATAACCTAACTTTCTTCACCACCACCTAGTCAAGCTAGTTGATCTCTTTGCTGAATTGCTATGATGTCCTCATAACTGACCTCCTTTCTTGCACTCCAACTCACTAGAGTCTATTCTCAATACCACACAGATAGTGGTCCTTCTAAAACCCAAATCGTATCATGTCTCTCTCTGCTCAAAACTATTCAGTGGTCTCCATCTCATTCAGATTAAGAATTCTACTACTTAGTAAACAAAAAAGCCCTATCATGATTTTCACTTTCTGTGTCTTGTTTATGAAATGCTTTCTCATTTCACATTGATTTTAGTTATTCCCATTATGCTCTTAATATAGCTTGAGTTTGTTTTTCTATCATGCTGTATATTACAGAACTGGTTTAATTTTCTCTCAGAGAATTAGCCAAATTTCCCAACACAATTTATTAAATACCATATCTTGTCTCACTGAGTAATCAAAAAAGCTCTTTGTATACCAGGTTTCCATATATATATATATATATATATATATATATATATATATATATATATGGAACCCGTGTGTGTGTGTGTGTGTGTATGCGTGTGTATGGGTCTTTAACTCTGTTCTATTTCATTTTTTGTTTGTCTTTCATTGCCATTATTACAAGTTTAAAATTACTTAAGTGGTGAAATGTGTAATATCTATTAGGAACACCTTCTTTTTATTATACTGATTTGCCAAATTTTTCTATAAACTTTTCTATACATTTTAGAATATGTTTATTCAGTTTCTTAAAATGTTGCTTAAATTTTGATGGAAATACTAGTGAATTTAGAGATCAGGTTAGTAGAAATTTCAATATTTTAAATACTATATTTTTATCCAAGGATTTAGGGAAATTTATCTAAAATGTTATATTCTTCTATATGCAGTTTGAATGTAATGATTAATAATGCCTTTATGAAAAAAATGCTGTAAAATTTTTCTATTCTCCTGTTTTCCATAAAAGCATTTATAAGTTAGGGATTTTCTGTTATTAGAAATTTGGTATATGTTACCTACAAATCTGAACTTTTTAGAAAAATTTCTTTTTTTTTTTTCTTTACAGGATTTATTATCTTGGCATCTGCTTTGAAAAGGACCCAACCAAAACAATACTATATCAGCATAAAATCTAAGGTAGGTTTCTTTTATATTACAGCCTCAACAAATTTGTGTAAGATTGGAATTTTGTCTTTCTTGAGTATTTGGTAGATATTTTAAAGCAATATTTGATCTCTGTAAAGTGCTTCAGATTCTTATATGATAAAGAATTATTCAAATTATCAATTTCTTTTTAAACTGCTTTTGTATAGATGTTTAAGAATATATCTAGAAACATAACCATTTTATATGAATTTATTTGATCATTAAGTATTCATATTTTTCTTGTATTATTTTTAAATCACTGAACCACTCATAATTTTATTTATTTTTAGTTCCAATATTTGAGTTTTTAAAACTTAACAAAGAATTTCTTAATATTACTTTAATATCCTGATATGTATTCAAAAGATGCTTCTATTTCTTTATTATATTAACTATATTTTTGGTGGATGTTGTTTTGATGTTGCTTTTCTTATTTCATAAAGTTCATTCATGGCCAGGCTTGTTGGCTCATGCCTGTAATCCCAGCATTTTGGGAAGTTGAGGCAGCAGAATCTCTCGAGCTCAGAAATTTGAGACCAGCCTGGGCAACATAGGGAGAGTTTGTCTCTAGAAAAAAAATAGAAGAAATTAGCTTGGCATAGTGGCATGTGCCTGTAGTCACATGTACTTGGGAGGCTGATGTGGGAGGACAGCTTGAGCCAGAGAAGTTGAGGCTGCAGTGAGCTGTGATCACGTCACTGCACTCAACCCTGGGCAACACAGTAAGACACTGGTCGGTGCTAGTACAAATAAAGCTGCTATGAAAATGAAATTATAAGTATTTCCATGGCTATATATTTTAATTTATCTTGGGTAAACACCTAGAAATAAAATGGTTTGGTCATATAGTGGGCATATGTTCAACATTGTAATAAACTGTCAAACAGTTTTCCAAAGTGGTTGTATCATTTGTGTTTTCATCAACAATTAATTAGAGTCATAATTTTCTCTATATCCTTGCCAACACTTGGTGTGATAATTCTTTAATTTTAGACCTTTTGATAGATTTGGAGTAGTATCTCATGCAATTTTAACTTGAATTCCCCTAGTGTCTAATGATTTTTAGAATCTTTTAATAGTATTTTCAAGTTTAATCTTGTTCACTATCTTATTTTGTAATGTATCTGTTTACATATTTGTTTTTGTTTCTTTAACTGAAGTTTCAAAATTATTTTTATATTCTAGATAAAAATATTTGCTTTCTATACCATTAAACTATTTTCTTCCATTGTATGACATGTATTTTCATTCTCTGAACATGCCTTTTAAAGAGCAGAAGTTATTTTGTAATTGTTTATTGAGGTGTGTTGGTGTCATACATTAAAAAAAACCTTTGCTTCATATAAATACAAAGATTTTACTTTCATATGTTTTGAGACAATTGTAAATTTTATAAGAAATATTTAAGTCTATGATATATTTTCATTTAAATTGTGTATTGTTATATGATAGTGCCTGAATATTTCTTTTTATATTAGGATAAATTTTTGGGTCAGAGTACCAGTTAATACAAATATGTCTACTGAGGTTTCCACTGCTACTGTAGAGAAATACAATGTGTTTATTTGTATACATTGACCTTGAACTCTGCAGTCTTTCTAAACTTACTCATTAGTTCTTTTGTAGATTCTATTAAACTTTTTACATAGGTGGTAAAAAGTTTTACTTCTTCCTTTCCAATCCTTATGTTATTTATTTGTTTTTCTTATCATATTGCAGTGGATAGAATAGCTAGTATAATATTAAACACAAGTGGTGAAAGCAAACTTCTGTGTGTTTTTCTGGATTGGGAAAAAACTTTTGGTGTTTCCTTATCAAATAGCTTTTTAAAAGCTAAAAAAGCTTTGGAGAGAATCCTAATCACGGAGAAAAAGTTTCCTTCTATTTTCAATTTGTAAGAGATTTATGAAAATGGATAATGGGTTTGACATCCTAAAATTAGAAAAGTTTTTATATCTATGTGATTTGGATTTTTTTAAATACTATAATTGTCTTCTGGCATTATAGAATGAGTTGAGAAGTAGGCATTCCTCCACCTTAGAATTCTATTCTAATTACACAATATTAGCTTTCTTGTCAGTTTATGGTACTGTAATCTGAGAAGCTGCTTTTTTCTCTAATAATTTATGTATATTAGCAATAATCTTGGACTTTTTTTTTTTACATTGCAAGGCCTCATTTTTTGTAGCTTCGATCTTGATGTAAACTCTGAGAATTATAAAACAATAGTTTGGAGTAGTGAGAAATGTTAACCCACTCTTATTTCCCAGATGGAAAGCATGTCATTCCACTTAGAATAACGGGGAGCTGTTATTTCCTTAAGCATAATATAGCAGGAAAATTGTGTGATGAGATATATGATTTTACTTATTTCCCTTGGTTTTCCTAATCTTAATACCTGCCAATCATGCATTTTATGACTTTGCCTTTGATTTACAAAATTTAGTTAAGGAAATGAAAATAAAATTTGAGATTTTCCCAAGACGCTTGATTTTCTCTCAATGTTCTCAGATATTTTTCTAAAGGTATAAAACACTTCCTATAAAAAAACCCTCACACAGGTTTTCTTTGAATAAGCTCTTTTGTATCAGCATATGAAACTCTTGGGAAGTAGACAATTCACAGACACGTTCAATATTTCTGAAAAGGTTCCTAGAGTTCATCCTTGCCAAGTACATTTCTTGAGTTCTGATAGAAAAAGCAGTAGTACACATATTCACCATGGAATACTATGCAGCCGTAAAAACGAACAAGATCATGTCCTTTGCAGGAATATAGATGGACATGTATGCCGTTATCATTAGAAAGCTAATGCAGGAACAGAAATCCAGATAAGACGTGTTCTACCTTGTAAGTGGGAGTTAAATAATGAGAACACATGGACACAGAGGGGACCAACACACTCTGGGGCCTATCAGAGGGTTGAGAGTAGGAGGAGGGAGAGGATCAAGAAAAATAACTAATGGGTACTAGGCTTAATACCCAAGTGTTGAAACAATCTGTACAATAAGCCCTCATGACACAACTTTACCTGTGTAACACACCTGAACGTATACCCTTGAACTTAAAATATGTTGAAAAAGAAAAAGAAAATGTAATGGTACATTCAGTTGCTTCAACAACAGATAACAAAGACTGCTACCTGGAAACAATCTTCATTGCTTCCATTCCAAAAATAGCTTGGCCAATTCTACATGCTAGATTCACTTACTTGTGATAACTATTTTTCTACCATTCTTTTGTCTCTTAATTTGCAATATGTGCACACACACACACACACACACACACACACACAATGAGCCTGCACATGCATATGCATCTTCCAGGTCTTGTCACATGCTCTCTTATGCCATATCCATGTATAAAAACAAAGATCTCTGACTTTTGGAATACATATTTACCTTATGTTCTTGCAAGCATATTCAGAAGTATAATTCAGAAGTAATTTCATTGCATATAAAAGAAACAAAGCTCAAGATTAGAGGGGAGAGTCATGGGGAGAGAGAGAGAAGAGAAAGAGAGAGAATATGTAGGGAAAGGGGGAACTAAAGCCATTCTTCAGTGTCACTAAGGTACTTCCTTTCTTCTGGTCTCTCTTCCTCTTTCTCTTCTGTAGAACTTTGATCATAATTTCATGTCTGTTACCTTGTCACTGTCTTGTAGGCATAGATATAGTCAGTTTATATCATCCCAGTGTAATAAATAATACTAAATACATGAGATTGAGAGATTGCTCTTTGCTACCACTTTATTATATAGCCCCAGGTTAGTATGCTAATTATGTAAGTTTGAATCATCTGGCCATCTGTGTGCCAGTACCCTCAGCTGGGTAAACTTAGAACCATAATTAGGTGTTTTGCCAAATCTCCTTTTGGTCTTACAATATTCATTCTCCATAACTTCCAATCAAATAGAAGAAAGTATTCTAAAATATTATTTTAAAAATTATTAAATAATTTATTTCTAAAACCAAAAATAAATATTAGCTAGATGTGGCCAGTGATGTTTCTATTAAGACATAAGTCATTCATTAAGATATAAGCTATAGTTTTATGTAGCAGTTTCCAGGAACTTTAAAAAAACAATCATCAGGTGTATACTCTAGCGTCTCTCCTTTTTCTCTTACATACATCCAGATTGCTTTCTGTAATGAAGATTTTATCATCTTAGACTAGGAAGATGAAGAAAACTTCTTAAAGATGAAAGAAGTGAGCCACGGCCCATGAGAACTTTGAAAAACTTAAACTTGAGTTCATTTCTGAAGCTTGCATGAAAGATAAATAAGCTTATGTCTTGAAAGCTACTGTTACTTTGACTCTCATTCTCTTGCTGTTGAATATAATTTCATTGATAGTTACCTAGTTTTTAAGACACAAAATCTTCCTTTTTCTTTATCTTTCTCCAATCTGCAAACCAACTTTGCCAATTCTACCTTAAATACGTATCATTTTTTAAAAATCCTTTCTAGGCCGGGCGCGGTGGCTCATGCTTGTAATCCCAGAACTGTGGGAGGCCAAGGCAGGTGGATCACGAGGTCAGGAGATCAAGACCATCCTGGCTAACACGGTGAAACCCCGTCTCTACTAAAAATACAAAAAAATCAGCCGGGCGTGGTGGTGGGCGCCTGTAGTCCCAGCTACTTGGGACGTTGAGGCAGGAGAATGGCGTGAACCCAGGAGGCGGAGCTTGCAGTGAGCCGAGATTGCACCACTGCACTCCAGCCTGGGCGACAGAGTGAGACTCCTTCTCAAAAAAAAAAAAAAAAAAATCCTTTCTATATTTGTCACTACTATGTCATAAGCCATCATAAGATTCATATGAACTGTGAAAATTATGACTAAATTTTTTTCTTCTGAATTTTGAATCATAAAGTTTATATCCCATATGACAGCCAAAGTGCATGATTACAAACAATCCAAATGATGCCATATTCTAGTAATCAATATTCACATAGTTTCTAGCTGCAAAAAGAAACCCGTGAAGACTTTACATTATTTGGCTTTGATTATATCTACAAGCATATTCACAGATATTTTGCTTATTATACAGAACCATGAATAACACTTTTCTGTTACTTAAAAACTCCACATTTCTTTCTGCTGTAGAGACCTGATTGTGATTGTTCCTTCAGTGTTATCAAAGCAAAAATTGTAAAAGACAATGTTATCCAGGCAAGAAAGACTGTATTCAAGGCTACTGTAGTAGGTAGAGAAGCCAGAATTTTAGTCTGAGGTCAACGCTACTAAAACAAAGAGCTGGAAAGATTCCAAGAGCTGAAGTGAGGGATTTAGGCCATCTACGTTTGCTAAGTGGCTTGACCTTCAGGAAAATAAACTTTCTCTCGTCTTCATGACAAGACAATTTTACCACTTAGAACTGGGAGCCTGAAGTTAGGCTGAAGTTAGACTTCTATGTTGCCACATAAGCTAGGAGCTAGAGGTGTTATCTTTCTTGATGTTTACATTTCATAGGGATAGCTCACAGTTTCTTGAAAAAGACTTTTCTGGGTTGTAACACTGACAAGAACTTTTTAAAAAGATTTGCATCTCAAAGAAGAAGAGAAAGAATTTACAAGTTTTCTAAAGTAAATATTACAATAAAACATAAGGATACTAAAAGATGAGATTAGCATTTAAATCTATAGAATGGGTAAGGCAAGTGGCTCTACTTAATATGGGTAGTCCTGTAAAATCCACTGAAGGCCTGAATAGAACAAATCACCGATTCTCCCCTGTGAAAAGTAAAGATAGAATTCTTTCCCCATGACAACCTTTAGACGGGGACATTGACTTTTTTCCCGCCTGCAGACTCAGAGGGAATCATTGGCTCTTCCAGGGTCTCAGGCCCGCTGGTTAATGAACTGAAACAACGCCATCATTTCTCCTTTTCGCTCAGACCTTTGGGCTTAGACTGGAATTAAACCATCGGCACTCCTGGCTCTTCAGCTTGCCAATTGACCTGCAGATTTTGGAACTTGTCAGCCTTCATAATCCCATGAACTACTTTTTAAAAATCATAAATCTCTCCCTACAATAAAACTGGTTGGCATCCATGCCTTAAATAGACACACCCCATATCCCACAGCTTCTGTTTCTCTGCACAACTCTAATAAATACGGTAAAAATATTTATTCCATTTTCATAAGAGAAAAGAAACAATGTAAAAAGCTGTTTTTCATGACTTCTATTTTTTCT
This sequence comes from Pongo pygmaeus, assembly GCF_028885625.2. NCBI lineage: Eukaryota > Metazoa > Chordata > Mammalia > Primates > Hominidae > Pongo > Pongo pygmaeus. Next base: position 29,082,309 of record NC_072377.2, read on the forward strand.
TAAAGTCTTAAATTAGTTCATGTAAACTCTGCCACTGCGTGAAAGGCCGACAATTTAATGAGGTAAAAAATTAAGCATGTCCTCCATTCTAGAAGTTTTTCAATTAATTTTCAAAGATAATAAAATATATCAACAAAATAATCTTAAAAGTTTATATCAGTAATAAACATAAAATTGAAAGTAAATGTAATTAGTATATAAAATTTAACAAATGTGTTTTAACTTGTCAAAGAAAAAGAAACAGCTTGATGATTGGTGACAAGTAGCAGGTGGTGAAGAAAGGGTGTGAAATGATCATCATTTGGAAAGTGATAGTGTCAGGTGATTAAATCAGGGATTCTTGATGATAATTTTTTTTCTGTGAGAGACTTTGATAAATGTAACCCACTGATGTGGAAGGCTTTAGCAAATGCTTAAAAATTTTTTTAGCCTAGGCTTAAAAAGTCATTTCAGAACACATTCAAGAAGCTCACACACATCGCAGATTGATAATGGATGTTATATCATTATCATTCAGTGTATACACACACAAATACACACACATGCACGAACACACTTTTTTTTAGATTTTTTCCAAACCCGGTAGACAATTGAAAATTTTTCTGATATTGTCTGACTAGAATCTGTGGTTTTGAGTAAATTTGAGAATGGTTTGGCTGAAATTGTAATGATATCATAGCAATTCTTAAAGCAATTGTTTAGTTTGCTTATCAAGGAAAAAATTATTTATGCAAAAATGATAAAACTTTTCTTAAAGGTTTTCTCCGAAAAGCTTTCAAATACCATTATTTCAAAAAGTTACTGAATAAACAATTTGTATGTGTGGTAAATCTGTATGTATGTATACATTTAATTTCCTAGCACTTCTCATCAAGAAAAAAAACAGTACAGAGGATATCTAGGATAGTGTCAAATTTTATTTCAGGAAATTCTCAAGTGAGCTACTGTGTTAAGGAAGGAAATTTTTTGCCGATTGCCCTATGGCTCAACTCTGATGATATTTCCTCATGACCTTTTGTTACCTGATTGCTATTACTTACTATATGTGCTATATTCCTCTCAAATTAATCCCATATCCGTTTTTGAATCATTAGCACTTAAGTCTTGTCCTTGTTCACTTTTGTTGCCTTTGCCTTATAATTTTCTCCATAAATAGGATTTAACCCTCACATTAAGGTTCTCCATAGAAATAGATGTAATTATATCTATTTCTCTGAAAATAGATATAATAGATATATTCTAGAGAAATACATATAATTTTATATATGTATATTTTAATTATATATAAAGCATACACCATAAACATATGTATACACATATGTATACCTATGTGCATGCAAAACATATACATATATATGCAGAAAGTGAGTGAGAAAGAGATTTTAAGGAATTGGCTTACATAATTATGGGTGCTGGCAGGTCTGAAATGTGCTGGGGGGACCAGCAGGCTGAAAACTCTGGCAAGAGTTGATATTGTGGTCTTGAATACAAAGGCAGTCTGGAGGCAGAATTAGTTCCTATTCAGGTCTTTTCTCATAAAACCTTTAACAGATTAGATAAGACCCACTCACATTATGGGAGGTAATTTGCTTTACCCAATATCTTATTGAAATGTTAATCATATCTGAAAAAAATGCCTTCACAGCAACATCTAAACTAGCGGTTGACCAAAAAACTGGGTACCAGGACTACCCTAGTTAGCAAATAAAATTAATTATCACTGTTCCTAAAAGCTGCAGTGTATCAGTGGAGTCCCACTGTCAGGGAGTTATGCCATAGCTAAATAGAGAGTATCTTATTGTATTATTGTATGAAGCTGCTTGTTGAACCAAGAAGATGCAGAATCCCTGCCAAACATCCATCATTCTTCTCCAAACTTAATGTGTAGTTCATATGTAACTTAAAAAAATAGTCTTCACAAATTTACCTCCTCTCTATGGAATATCTCCATAATGTTATTGTGGAAGGTGCAAAGAGAGGCTCAGTAACTGCCTGCAGAATTTGTTACAAATTTGTATTTGTTCCATTCCAGAGTTTGAATTTACACACACCCACAACTGCACCCACACATATATACATCACACAGATTATAAACCAAAAATTGACTGAGGCATGTCTCAATCATTTTAGAGGGTTATTTTGCCAAGGTTGAAGATGCATCTGGGGAAGAGGAAAAGAAAATCACAGGAGCATCTGTAATCTGTGTTTTTCCTAAAGACAATTTTGAGGACTTCAGTATTTAAAGGGGAAAGAGTAAGCAGGAGGGGAAGGAGGAAAGTAAATAAAAGCAGGAGGATAGGCAATGGAGACAAGTGGGTTACAGTCTTGTGAGGCTTTGATTAGCACTCAGGGAATCTACGTTTTACGTGTAAACAGGTGGGTAAAGGAAAACTCAATTATGCCTTCATCAAGTGCCCAGGAAATCTATATTTTTACATACAAGAAACTAAACTTGTGAAAAGATGGAGTAGAGGAAGAAGTCCATTGTGCGTTCATCTTGACGTTGGTAGAGGAAAGATTTCTAGACTTGACCTGTGAAGATAAGCTGGTAATTTACACTGTCAGGGTGAGAGTCAACAGAACTCTGTTTTAGGGTTAGTTTACAGGGGGGATTTGCATCCTGAAAGATTTGGGGCCCACAGGGAATTTCTTTGTGAGCAATTTGTGAGAGAGGCCATCTGGGAAATGTGTTGCCTTTTATCATTTTTGGAACCTGGCTTATGTTTGAGACTATGACACAAGGTTATGAAATTGCAGTTATCCGTTTGGGAACAAGAGGAAGACCGTTTTTCGCATGATTCAGTTCCCAAGCTCAACTTTCCCTTTGGCATAGTGAGCTTGTGGTCCCAAGATTCTATTTTCTTTCACAATATTTTATATTGTATTATAAATGATCTTATATCAATAAATATATATCAATGTATGTTTGTATAAAATTAATAAATTATAAATAAATATATTAATTTATACATGTAAAATAGTGTCCGTGTGTTTGTGTATGTCTGTGTGAACACATGTATGCAAATATTTCTGATGTACCTAATAACGATTTTTCACTTCACTGTCTTGGAATATCTAATGAGGTAATACATGTTTCAGCATAGCTGAAGCATGTCTTCTTTCTTTCTTTAATGTCTCTTCTTTTGTGATGGCTTCATGAACCCCAGAAATGTTTAACCCATAGTAGGAAATCTTTTCTTTACACCACATGGTTGCTTTGTTTTCTGTTATTCTGAGTCATATTGCCACTGATAATCTGGATGTACTAGGGCCATGATTCCATTATGGCAAGAAAGGAATTCTTGTGTTCTGGGGCTGTACTTGTGGTCACTTGTGCAGTACAGAAACCCTTATATTCTGGTAGGAAAAAAAAAAAAAAAAACTTTCTTACTTTTAGGGTTCCATTCAGTTATGACAGCCTCTTGTGAGAGAATGCTTAGGTTCTAAATAAATACAACTTTTGCCGTATTATTTGTTGATTACACACATATGTATACAGGAATATTCCCTAAATGCAGTCACAGTGTCAACATAGCTTGACCTAATCAATTTAAGTGTTAGCCACATTCTGAACTGAAAATATATAAATGGAAATTTATTATTTTAAATGATGCCTGAATGGGAAATTTTTAAATTCTTGGATTTTTTGAAAGAACTTTATCACTTTAAACAATGACCACTAGCCACAAGGAAAGAAGATGAAGTTTGAATAGCTTCTGTCCCTCTGCTTTCACTTTTCCATTTGTAAGAAAGGACTCTGTTTTTACTGTTACCTGATCAATGACAGAGCCTTCTGAGGACATTACAAGACAGTACACAGTCCTGTGGTCTCCTTGGAAATCCGTATAGATAACATTTCAAGGGCAATACCACATTGGTTTTGACTGGATATTCATATAAACTTTTTAAACAGTTGAGTGATAGAGTTAACCCCTTATCTGTAAGTTTTGAATTTATATTGTTTAATCCCATGTACAAAACTATTTTTCCTCCAAAAAAGTGATGACTTGACAAAGCATCAAATTTTTTATTTTGCTCTTTTTTTTTCTGAGACAGGGTCTGACTCCATCACCCAGGCTGGAATGCAGTGGCGCAATCACAGCTCACTGCAGTCTCCACTGCAGTCGCTTTTGGTGATTATCTAACCTTACCTTAGCTCACCTGAGTAGCTGAGACTACAGGTGTGTGCCCCCACTCCTGACTAATTTTTGTATTTTCTTTAGAGATGAGGTTTCACCGCATTGTCCCGGAGGGTCTCAAAGTTCATTTTTTAATCCAAGTTATTTGATATTCTAAAGTCTTCACTATTCTGTGAGATTTATTGTTTTTCAGGGTAAATGGAAACTACTAGGTTTTAGAATTTTTAAAACTTATAAAATACATTCATTTGTTCTAAGCATTATATTATTTTTCCCCCATATTATCATCATTCTTTATTGTACCGTGTGAAAGTTTCCACTATATCCAATCTCAAGTATTGTGTCATGTATACAAAATTTCTTCTACTATATAGTATATCTCATATACCACATATCGTATATACATACATATGTTCATTCTATTAGATAGTATATACATTTCTATCTATACTTCTTTCTATATATTTTACCTTTTGTGAAATATACTGTAAATCATATTAAATTCTTTATTTTTCTGCACTTTGACTTAGTTCCTCAAGTGTATGACTTCCTTCAACACATCATTTTTAGTACTGATATGTCTATGTCATACTGTTTCACATATGAATTGATTGTATCCAATGTTTTCTTATCCTATTATTCAGAACAATCATTTGATATTTTGATATTTTAACTTTTTTCTTTCTGTTCTTAGCATAATTTAGTATAATTTCTTTTAGCATTTCCTAGAATAATTTCTTTTAGCATTTCTTAGCATAATTTAGTATAATTTCTTTTAGAAAAAGATAAACTATAGCATGTATTCAACCACCTGTATTGCCTAAAAGAGCATTAACTTCCGTGAATTTATCCTGGGCTATGTACCAAGTTGGTGGTGATTTTGGATCTCCCTTCAGTCTAATATTGATAATAAAGCTGATAACTTCTTGGGCATTGCACAAAATAATCACTGGATTATATCAGAGTGAGTTTTAAATTAGCCAATTCAGAGTTTTCTGGGGGTAGATTGAGGTGTGTCTATAGGCAGTCTATAGGAAAAACAATTTTGGCAGTAGTGGGTAGTATTTAAAGAAAAACATATTATCTTGTCATTTATAATACAACAAGCCGTATCTTCTATCATCAAACTTTACCTGAATAAAACAGCTTAGAAGGTTATGCCAGGACCAGGTTTTAGGAGCACATACAGTATGTGATCTTCTCAGTACCTTGAAAATTAAGAATAATTATATTTATATTAGATTAGTCAACATTTTTATGAATGGCACTTGGTACTCTTGTCAAAAATTTAATACCTTTTTGCTTTATATGAAGCATACCTTAGAGGAAGAAAAATACACACACATTTGCATGTGAGTGTTCGTGTGTATGTGTGTGTGTGTATCTTGAAGACACAGCCCTGCTAAGTTGTAATATAGTAGAATGTCTTGCTCTGTCTCTCATTCTTTATACCCTTATTGGCCAGGCTACAGCAGGACACTCAACTGCTTTTAATGACTTTCATTACTCCCTCTTATTTTCTAGGTTAATGACATATTGAAAGTGTTAATGGCATAAAATTTTCAAATAGCTCACACACCGTTCATGAAAGAGGCAGTGTATTTTACTTTATAAGCACATAATTTTTCCCAGTGGATTAACTGCATCATTTTGCTGCTTTGTAATTTCTCAGTTTAATTGTGGAAGGTTTTTAAAAAATAAAAGCTAACAAAGCACAGTCTCCCAATTGAAGATGTGGTTGTGAATGTGGCCATATTCCATGTCACCCCAATGACAGCAGGAGGTGGTTATATTCCATAATGTCCCCCCAGTGATGACAGGAGGTATTATATAAGCTGGGAAAGGGAATATGGAAAATCAGAGATGTCAATCTGCTACCACTTTGTTTTCTAAAATCCTATGATATTCCAACTCATAAGGACCCACTAATTAGAATAAACAAAGGACTAGAAAAGGTGTAAAATTCTTGGCATGAATAATGTTTTTCTATTTTGAGTTTCGTGAGTCATCTCTCCAAGTGCAACTTAAAGAAAATCATTCAATTAAATTATATTCTAAAAATTCAAAAACAAAGTTTTACTCATTTAATTGCAGAATATTTACATAAACAAGAAATGATACTATTTCTGAGTATGCCTTTTTGAATCATATATTCTGTCCCTTATTCTCTTTTATGGCACAAGAGACATTGATATATTCAGAGTATTTTAGATAATAAAAAATTTTTGAAGTGCAAGAAGTTGAAGAAGCAAACAATATTATAAATACAGTCAAATCTTAAGGAAGAATAAGAATTGTTCCTCAAGCAGGCCTCCTGGAAATTAACACAGTATCTATCAATTGAGTCATAGTTCAAGATACAGCTCAGCTGTAGGAGCCTATTATTTTGTCAGTTCTTTAGCAGGAGTTGAGTGCTACACTAGTATCTTAAATCAATTTTGTTAGAAGTTTCTTAGTTAATGCTTTCTGTGAAACTCTTAAAGAGGTGTTCTCATCTGCATGTAGATATTCAGCTTTTCCAATACCATTTATTGAAAAGACTGTCATTTCTCTAATGTGTGATCTTGGTGCCTTTGTCAAAAGTCAGTCATCTGTAAGTGAATAGCTTTATTTCTGTGTTCTCTATTACGTTCCATTGCTAGAGCCCTATCTTTCACACTATGTAAAAATAAACCTAAAGTGGATTAAAGACTTACAGGTAAGACCTGAATTGATAAAATGGTAAAACTATTAGAAAGACAATACAGAGAAAATGCTTTATAAAATTTGTCTAAACAAGATAAACAAGACTTTTTTTTTTTTTTTTTCAGAAGGAGTCTTGCTCTGTCACCCAGGCTGGAGTGCAGTGGTGCAATCTAGGCTCACTGCAACCTTCACTTCCTGGAGTCAAGCAATTTTCCTGCCTCAGCCTCCCGAGTAGCTGGGATTACAGGCATTCGTCACCACTGCCCAGCTAATTTTTGTATTTTTAGTAGAGATGGGGTTTCACCATGTTGGCCAGGCTGGTCTTGAACTCCTGAGCTCAAATGATCCACCCACCTTGGCCTCCTAAAGTGCTGGGATTACAAGTGTGAGCCACCATGCCCAGCCAAGAAATTTTTTTAATAAGACCTCAAAAGCACAGGCAAATAAAAACAAAAACAGACAAATGGGGTTACATTAAACTAAAAAGCTTCTGCACAGCAAAGTAAACAACAAAGTGAAGAAATGACCTACCACGCCCGGCCAAGAAATTTTTTTAATAAGACCTCAAAAGCACAGGCAAATAAAAACAAAAATAGACAAATGGGATTACATTAAACTAAAAAGCTCCTGCACAGCAAAGTAAACAACAAAGTGAAGAGACAACCTACAGAGTAGGAAAAATATTTGCAGCCTATTTATCTGACAAGGAGTAAACATCCAGAATTTACAGGGAACTCAAATAACTCAATAGCAAAAGAACAAATAATCTAATTTAAAATAGACAAAAGTAACATCTTAAACATTTCTCATGAGAAGATATACAAATGTCCAAGAGGTATATAAAAAAATGCTTAAAATTACTAATCATCCAGGAAATGCAAATCAAAATGAAAATGTGATCTCTCACTCTAATTTGAATGGCTACTATCAAAAACACACAAAAAAATCTAATGCTGGTGTAAATGTGGAGAAAGAGAAATGCTTACATACTTTAAGTATGTAAATTAGTACAATGATACTGAAAAATATTATAGAGGTACCTCAAAGTGTTAAAAATAGAGTTACCCTATTACTCAACAATCCCTCTATTGTGTGTATATCCAAGGAAATAAAATCAGTATGTCAATGAGATGTCTGCACTCACATGTTTATTGAAATACTATTAATGGTAACCAAGACATGGAATCAACCTAAATGTGCATCAACAGACTAATGGATAAAGAAAACGTGGTATATATACAAAATGGCATACAATTCAATTATAAAAACAATTCTGCCATATAGAAACAAGGGTCCTTTTAAGTGGAAAACACAGAGACAATGTGGCTAAGAAGCAAAATTTACAAACTATTCACTCTACAAAAAATTTAATAACCAGAATATGCAAGGCATTCAAACATCTCAACAGTAAAAAAAAGTAAATAATTTAATTAAAGATGGGCAAATAAGCTAAATAGATATCTCTCAAAAAAGGACAAATGGCCAACATGTATATCAAAACATGTTCAACATCACTAATTATTAGAGACACACAAATCAAACACAATGAGATATTATCTCATTCATGCTAGAATAGCAATTATTAAAACTACAAAAATACATGCTGGTAAGAATGTGGAAGGAAGGGAATTATACACAGTTTGTGAGAAAGGCAAATTAGTATAGCCATTAAACAAAACAGGGTGGAGCATTCTAAAAAAATTATATGATAGTTTCTTAAAACAGAACTCCATACGATTCAGCAACCAACTATTGGGTGTATATTCAAAGGAAGGAAAATTAATATGTTGAAGAGTTATCTGCATTCCCATGTTTATTTCACCTCTATTTACAAGAGCCACAATATGGAATCAACCTAAGTGTTCATAATCTGACAAATGGCTAAAGAAAATGTGGTATAAATACACAATGGAATACTATTCAGCCATATAAAGTATGAAATCCTGTCATTTGCAGCACCACATTTGAACCTAGAGAACATTAAGTGAAATAAGCTGGATACAGAGAGACAAATAGTGCATGATTTATTCATATGTGAAATTTAAAGAAATTGATCTCATTAAAATAGAGAATAGTGGTTACCAGAGGCTGGGGAGAATAAAGGTGTGTGTTAGGAACAGATTGGTCAACAGGTATAAAGTTACAGTTAGATGAGAGAGATAAGTTCTGGTGTTCTATTGCACAGTAGGGGTATTATGGTTAATAATATCGTATTGTATATTTTTAGTTTGAAAAGAGGATTTCAAATGGTCTCACCACAGAAAAATGATGAGTGTATAAGATGATGGATATGCCAAATACTGTGATTTGATTATTACATAATGCATGCATGTATTGAAACATCACACTGTTCTCCATTACTATGTATAAACATCATGTATCAATTAAAAATAAATAAATACATACATAAATATTTTAAAGTGTTCTCAGAAGCGGGACTGAAAGAAGCAGGACAGGGAAGGAAAATGGCTAAGGAAAGATGTGATCTATACTAGAAACTAGCTTCAGGCTTGTGCTACATGTTACCATGGAGTACAGTCTACACAAGAAGATGATCCAACCTTAAAGCCAGGAGTTAGACTCTTGTACTCCACTTCCCTGTCAGTTACAGCCCTTGTACCTCTGCAAAACAGTGTCATTTTCCTCTAAGGAGGCTAGAGAAGGTGATTTTCCAAAGGAGGATCCAGTGTGGGGCCGACAGCCAACATTTACGGCAGCTGGGGAATGGGTGCAATATCCTGGGGAAATTGATCCAATTAGCTTCCAAAGTCCCTATTCCAGACAAGCTGGCTAGTTTAGGAAGTGTTTCCTTGATAGACTATATCACTGGCCATGGCCAATCTCCTTTGGGTCAGGGGTTCACCTTTGATGTCTAGTAAATTTATGAAATTAACATGTCCCAAAGAGAATTTTAATTCCAATCCTGTAAATTTGCTTTTTTTCCCCAACTCTTTCTCATTTCAGTAAATTACATATTCTCTTGGGGGATGCACAGGCAAACACCTAGAAATCATACTTTTCACTCCTTGATCCCCATATTCAATCTATCAGCTAAATCTTGCTTAATTGTGTTCATGTTTTTGTTAGGTTTTTACTGTTTCTAATGCTCCCTTCCACCATGGTATCCAATATGTTTGAGGGTAATAATCTTGCCTATTTGTTTATCTCACTATAATCAAAGGTAAATATATTTGCCACTCAATTAACCTTTGTTTAATTAACAAATGCAGTTCCAGAAACCTCAAAGATTAATATCTATATTTTATTGTATTTTATAGTGATGATCAAAAGCCTCTATTTATATGATCAATCTTAAGTGAATAGCTGTAGAAATGAAATGTTGCTTCATATTTCCTTTACCTTCTTTATACCAGGTTTTGTATCATCACAAAAAAGAGTGCAATATTTTCTCTAATGTTTAATGCTGCGATCATTCAATTATATAGGTTCTGAAAGCATTCTTTAATTCTAACTCAGCTTTCTTCATTAATCAGGGTGTAATTTTCAACTTAAGACCTCCCACAGGACTGGAAGAGATAAGCAGAGAAGAATTCATTAATTATCATAATATTATGCTTTAAAAATAGAAAACATATTTTCATGTCTCTATGAAAAGTACATTAACAATACAATTTAATCTTTGCATCTGGTCTCTAAGCAAGAAACATGATTCACACAGGGATACCTTTTTCTTTGAAACCACTTTCCAATCCTCATCCCAGGACACTATTCTTCATCTTAATGTTGGTGTGTTTGATACATTAACACATAGAACATGGAGCTTAAATTTCCTGCTGATCTGCTATTATGTCACTTAGTCCTCTCAGGAGATACCTGTCTTGAAAATATAGGCAAGAAAGACAAATGACAACTCCACAGATAGATACATGTTTGTTGTGTTTTCAACCCAAGACATATACTAGATATACTGACACTAAGAGAAGAGCATAAAGTATACCTCCTTCCAACTAGGAGCACAAAGAAAACACAAAATTAACAAATGAAAAATATCTTTGAACATTCATGTTATAATTGCAAACTTATAAAGATCAAATTACCTTTTGAAATATTTTCTATAAAGCCACAGTGTTTAAAAAACAATAAATGAAATTAAGTTGCTTGAGCAGCAGGAAATTGAATTTAGACCGAAACTGTCAGACTGATATCATCTATCTTTCCAACAAGGACATCAATCATTGTTTGTTCTCCCCCTTCAGTACTACTTTCCACACTTTCAGCTGTCTATGCTAAAATAGCCGAATTGAGTTGCTTCTGCCTTACTTGTGTTTTATTTTTCTATTTTTAGTAAGCCTCTGGAGGGATAGAAAAAAATATAGTGTTGTTTATAATAAAAAAATCTTTGGATAGTTAAACATAAAAGTACTATAACAGAGTGCAAATTTCACTGCTCCTTAAATAAGAGATATTAAAAACAGGCATAAAGTATGCATATTTATTATGCCTATTTGGTTGTATATTTTCATTTATAGAAATCAACGTACTTTCTGCCATGGATTAATTTTCTAAAGCTAGAAGTCCTTGTAAAAGAAGGCTGGACTCTATAGTTTGTTGTCTAATGTTATAGTGTTCGTAAGTCTTTTATAATTAAATATATTTCTCTAAGGTGGTATGCATGCCTCTTTCAACAATCTAGACCTCTTGCTTACTTTTACAATCAAGGTACTTCTTGATACTAGAATTATCAAATATCATCAAACAGTTTTAAATATAATATAACACCTTGATTTTACCACACTATATACCCAAACTAATTTATATTCGGTTATATTCCTTAATTATTAACTTGATTATATATATATGACTGAACTTTCCAAAGTGGATTGTGTTTAAATTTTAATTATTCTCTTTACATATAAAATATGATGTTTTTAAAAATGCTTCTTATAAAAACTAGCTTTTGTAAAACTTTTAACTAATTATTGGCTCTAGAGAGGTATTTTTAAATTAATGCAACTGAAATGTAATGTGAATTTCAATAACATGCATGGAATTATAAAATACCATGTAATATTTAAGTTGGAAAGAAAGAGATTTGAACACCAAAATATGGTTTACTGCATTTATAAATTTAATATTTTATATTTGATTTAATAATAATAGTTTTGGATGCACCATATGTGTAAACTGATGTGAACCATAAGTATATACAATTTTGCATGTAATTGTACAGTGTTCAGTGATTCCTTTGGTTCAACTATTTACCAACTATGGACCAACTATTTTTAAAATAGCATTTTCTCTAATAAATTTCCTAGAGAATGTATTTGTATAATTTTTATTTGCTTAAAATATAAAAATGGTTTACTGAACTCAACGATGAGAAGTTGAGAAAAGATAGCATGTTCTTTCAACATTTATTGAGGGTTAACTTTAGAATATTAACTGTATTCTTCAGTTGCCGGTGTAGAAATTGTTTCTTGGTTAGTTTCTAAAAGATAAGGTAGATGGTAAAATTACAATTTTAAAACAATGTCTATAACTATATTTTGATTGGGTCATACCAAATATGTTTTTCTCTCTGAAATTAAATCATCATTTTCTATATAATTAGTAATAATTTCAAAAGTCTTCCTATTTTCAGTCAGCCATTCAATTAAACTCAATGTTTATAATCAAATTCTATTCTAGTCTCTCAAACTTACAAGACCCTGAGGATGATTTTCAAAAGTATAAGTTTACTTTAATGTTAAAAATGCAAAGTTTATAAACACAATAGAGTCTGACATTAGTAAAAGGCAGTATGTCGAAGTGTAATATAGTCTATAAGTTAAGAAAAATAAAAGCCTCACTTCTATTGCTACGTCAACCTTAGCAGTTTGTTCTTCCAGAACAAGCGTAGTTCTCACAATAGGAGTAAAATTTAATCTTCTAACTTAGTTTACATGTTTTAAAGAAATTTAAGTTTAGGTTTATAGAGTAATCTTATGTTTCAGACACTGCTCATTGCTTAAAAAACAAGAACATATTCCATTTTCTTTTTTTTTTTTTCTTCTTTAGTGATACATATCAAATTTCTGGAATAAAGTTGTGGCAATGTTCTTAAGACACCTGGGTTCCTCTACCAGCTCCAAAGGTAAATAGAAATAGTCTAATCCAATCATAGGCCAATGTGATTTAAATGGAAGCCTACTCCACTCAGGTGAACTTTAAAAAGTTGGTCTCATAGAAGTAGAAAGAAGAATAGTAGTTACCAGAGCATGGGGAAGGTAGGGGAATGGCGAAATGGCAAAAGATTTTTCAGTGAGTACAAAGCTACAGTAGGGTAGAAATAATAAGTTTATCGGACTTATTATTGGATAGTAGTATGATTAGAGTTAACAATAATGAATTGTATATTTCAAAATATATCTAAGAGAGGTTTTGAATATTCTCATCACAAAGAAAAGATAAGATTAAGGGAATTAATATGCTAAAAAGCCTTATTTGACCATAACACAATGTATACAAACACATGTAAATATTACATTTTACTCCGTGAATACATACAATTATTATGTGTCAATCATAATTGTATGTATTCATGGAGTAAAATGTAATATTTGCATACATATACAAAGCAAAAATATAAGTGCATATTATTAAATATTGAGAGAGATAACATTTAAAGGTATACAAATATGTAAAATCAGTTGTCTAAATGCTTGCCTACCCTGATTATAATTGTAAAAGTAACACACTTTTATAATTTTTATAAGCATACACATATTCATTAATTTCAAGTAGATTACAGATGTCTTTCATCAAAATAAAAACTGCAAATTCAAATTGCGGATAATATTTTTGTAGGTTTAAGATAATTTTGAAACAACTTTCTAATTTGACTCTTAGTATTATCGTATAGTTCTGGGGAGCTTAACTAGAATGAAAGGAATCTAGCTCTGGCACAGGAGAGTAAGATCATACAGAAATATTTTGAGAGCCTAAAATTGAATTTCTGTATATAGGAAAAATACTCAAAGTCCTTTCATTTGTAAATATTGTCAATCTAAACTAAAAACACGTGTGTGTGTGTGTGTGTGTGTGTGTGTGTGTGTGTGTGGTGAGAGAGAGAGAGAGAGAATCACTCTGTTGCCCAGGCTGTAATACAGTAACACAATCATAGAACACTGCAGCCTCAATCTTAGCTCAAGCAATTCTCTCACCTCAGCCCTACTGAGTATCTGAGACCACAGGCATGTGCCACCATGCCTAGCTAATTTTTTAACTTTATTTTATTTTATTATTTGTTAAGACAAGGGTCTCCCTATGTTTCCTAGGCTTTTTTTTTTTCTATTTATGCCGAAGTCCATCCTGCTAAAAAAAATAAATAAATATAGAACTGTTGATTATAAAATTCATCATGTTGTTTGTCTCTTAAGATAAAATCAATATTGTTAAGTATTCCAACTTGCTGATTAAGAAAGCTTAAATATCCAGTAGGATCGCTGTGTCAAATGGTATTTCTGGTTCTAGGTCTTAGAGGAATCTCCACATTGTCTTCCACAATGCTTGAAGTAATGGTACATATACACCATAGAATACAATGCAGCCATAAAAAGGAATGAGATCATACACTTTGCAGGGAATTGGATGGAGCTAGAAGCCTCAGGAAACTAACACAGGAACAGAAAACCAAACACCACATGTTCTCATGTATAAGTGGGAACTAAACAATGAGAACACATTGACACAGGGAGGGATACAACACACAGTGGGGCCTGTCACGGGTGGAGGGAGGGAGAGCATCAGGATAAACAGCTAATGCATGCGGGGCTTAATACCTAGGTGATGGGTTGATAGGTGCAGCAAACCACCATGGCACATGTTTACATGTGTAACAAACCTGCACATCCTGCACAGGTAACCTGAAACTTAAAATATAATAAAATAAATATTATTAAAAATGCTGAAATAAAATAACAATATTGAAAAGGTCCATAAAGGATTAGAAAAGTAATAAGCAGGTACTAACTTGTACAAATATAATCACACTACTTTGAAAGTTGAGAAAACTTGTCTAAGAAGTTGCTCGAGATTGGAATCCAGAGTTTTCTTAGCAAAAAGTTGTGTTTTCCAAGATACTTGTGTCTGAGGGTACAAATGTTTATGTTGTGGAGACTCATTGCAATGGCTCTAGTATTTATTAAATAAAATGTTGCCTAAAATATTCATTACATTTTTAGTAAACAAATATGGATAAACAGGATAGACCTTTTGATGCTTCAGTTAATTGACTACAGGGTGTTTTTGTACTATATTCCAATTAAATATTAAAAATTATCTACACAAAGTATGTTTGAAATTCTTTTTACTATTATTATTATACTTTAAGTTTTAGGGTACATGTGCACAATGTGCAGGATTGTTACATATGTATACATGTGCCATGTTGGTGTGCTGCACCCATTAACAAGTCATTTAGCATTAGGTATATCACCTAATGCTATCCCTCCCCCTCCCCCCACCCCACAACAGTCCCCAGTGTGTGATTCTTAATTTATGTCATGCAATTAGAAAAATTTATGGTTTTTTGAGTACATTTTTTATATTTGTAAATAAAATGTTTCCAGAAAACAGAAAACTGCTCTTTCTGAATTTAATAGTGTGTGGCAAGTAGTGGGGAAAACAAGCACCTAATTCATCCAGAAGTGGTACTAGTTATGAATGTGCATTCTAAATTGTAGAGGTCTAGCATTTCTAGTTCCACACAATGGAAATAATTTTCTGTCCCATTAAGGAGAGTTTACTTCCAATGGTGATTTTCAAAGCAGTTTCAAGATCTACATTTTTATATACATTAATAACTAGATAATTGTCAGATCCTTACTCATAAACAAATACTGCACACCAAGCTAAAGAGAATAAAAGCCAGAAAAGCCCTGAGCAATGGCTATTTCTAAAAAATAGTGAAATAAAATAAAGTCATTCCACAAATATTTATGTGTAAAATGACAAAAAACTGCTGCTGAATACTTCTGTAGTAGTGAATTTATAAAATAAATTTCATTTACTAAAATAATACTTAATTGTCAGTAAGGGTTAATAGTTTTTATTCATGATCAAAGTTCAGACAGTTTGGTTTTCAGGCAAAGCTTATTCCCATGGTCATATATATGATTGCCCAAGAACAACTGTCTTTAGACAGTTGCTTTTTGTAGCTCCCCAATGTTGTCTTTATTCCCTCCTTTGTCACCAAATTTCTAAAGATCTGATTGAAAACTAGGAGAAAAGTTTCAAGGTTAGGTGGATAATGTGCAAATGTGTGTTTCCTGAATAGTACTGCATGACAAACACTCCCAAACTCTCAGTGGCTTAAAACTATGTTTATTTATACTAATGAGGCCAGGTAGCTCTATTTCAGCGGATCATTGAGGGGTTCAACTAGGCTTGAAGGACTCTAGGCCGAATCGCTACAGGTCCACTCCACGTATCTTTATTCCGGTTCTCAGACTGAAAGAGCATGGCTCCATGGGGCATGCTCTTCTCATGCTAGCTCAACATATCTGATAAAAATTCACCATATGTTTTAAAGCTTCAGCTAGAACTGTATAACTATATTACATTAGTCAAGGCAACTCACATGGCGGAGCTCCGATTCTCTCTAGCTGGAAGCACTGCAAAGTTACACGGAAAGAAATATGGGTGTCTAATTATATTATAGGGAAGAAGTAAAAAGTCAGAGGCAATACTATATCAACCGCTACTAGTTTGCCTGTCTCTGCTTCCAAGACAAGGTAGGAACTAGCTTACTACAATATTCTTACAGATCTAGATTATGTCGCCAATTTTTCCAGCATTATGGTAATCCTTTGGGCTCCCACATCTAATTTTAGTACTATAAACTTTTTCTCCCTCAAGAGATACAGTCCAAAATCTGTGAGTCTTATAGAAGCAGTTACAAATTATTTAAATGATCAGCTTCACAAAGCCAATCTTTTCTCTGTTTTTTAAAAAAATAGCTTTGAGGTTAATATTTCTCTGTACGAATTTATTCAGAGTGAACTAAGATTTTGACATATTATGTATTATCACAACTCAGGAAAAGAGCCTCTAAAATATTGAATCCTGGATAGTAGTTATTCTAGTCTCTAAATCTTTTAATCAGACTGTGTCTTAAAGATAGTTATGAAACTTATGCTGAGATATTTCAGTGCCAGCAGTTTTGCTTACACATTCTCTATCTATATATGCACATATATACATGCACACACATATTTATGAACTAAGAAATAATACATATTTGTTAAAAGTAATATCAAATAAAACTAATTTACCCTACATATGCAGATATATTCCTAAAAGATATATTTCAGTATTTCTAATAATTTTAATTTGCCTTAACCTACATATTTTATATTGAGAACAAAGTGTTATATATACAACAGCCCACTTGGGCCAGTGTACATCATTGATCTGAACATATTCCTGGTTAGCAGTGTATACGGAGTTTTCTCCATTCACCTTGTAACATTTTTCAAAAATGCTTTTCTTCAATACATCTCAACATGAGTTGGAAACTTTCTGCAAGTATTGTTTCCTCTGGATAGAAGGCCTCATATCAAAGAACAATTTCAGAATACATTTTCAATATCTTGCATTTCTCAAAGAGGGAATAGAATTTCAAACTAATATGTTCTTAAAAGACTTATAGCTAAAGTCTAATGCATTACTATATATTACAGTTAAAGTGTAAGTCTTTTAGAAATTCCTCCGTACTTTTTTTATTCAGTGAAAATTATTTTATAAGTTTCAAAGGCAGTGAAATTTGGGGTAAATTACACATGGGAGAATGTTAAAAGATATGTTATTACAAAAAAGTTTTCGTCCTCTATTTTAGATAATGTTTTGCTTCTCTGAATTAAAGCAGCATTCACCTTTGTATTGAAAAATTCCATCTTTTAAAACTAATATAAAAAGGTTAAACTTTTTCAACAGCAACAACTGGAGTGATGTGGTATAGCTGTACAATGACAACTGAAAGGAAAGAAAAGTGGCCAAAAATAAATATTACATTCTGTGGGGGCAAACGAAGGACTTATTTTATAAAAACGTATTTGTCAAAAATATAAAGAGACCCTGAATAAAGAGAACAAAGGAAACAAAAACTGTAGAGTGTATTAGAGATTGGAACTATATTGACAGTACTTTATTTCAACAATAGTTCAAACAACTTATTTCAGACACAGTAGAGATAGCAGAAAAACAGAAACATTTACTAACATAACATTTTAAGAAAATTTTTTTTTTCTTAAAAAACTGTTCAGGTTGGTCACAGTGGCTCACACCTGTAATCCCAGCATTTTGGGAGGCCGAGGTGGGTGGATCACCCGAGGTCAGGAGCTTGAAACCAGCCTGCCCAACATGGTGAAACCCCGCCTCTACTAAAAATACAAAAAATTAGCTGCGTGTGGTGTCATATGCCTGTAATCCCAGCTACTTGGGAGGCTGAGGCAGGAGAATTGCTTGAACCCGGGAGGCAGAGGTTGCAGTTAGGTGAGACTGCACCATTGCACTCCAGCCTGGGCAATAAGAGTGAAACTCTGTCTCAAAACAAACAAACAAACAAACAAACAAAATTGTTCAAAGTCAGTCTAAGGAGATTATTAACAAAGTTAAAGAGGTTAACATAATAACAGTAAACATAAAATAAACCTAAATATTAAGTTATCTGATTAAAATAAAATAATGTAATGCACTTTTGACATTTTTAGAAATTTCCAGAAAGGGATATGTGTAGTGCCTTAATATGGCAAGACTTATACTTAAGCCTTCTTATACTTGCTTCATACTCTTTCCAAAGACTAGTCAGTTGATGTCCAATCATTAATGACAGTCACAGATAAATAACAAATTTATACCTCCAGATTGCATGTACTTCACAAAATCTACTCCTATATATTCAAGTGACTATTAAAGATCACTACTTCAATATCTGAAAGTCATATCAAACTCAATCCATTCATCATAAAACTGGACCATTTCTACTGTTTCACACCATTGTATTAAGATACCACTTTGTCCTGTTACATAAATCAGTAATGCATCATCCTTGATATCTCTTGCTTTAATCCAAGTATCTACATTATAACACATCCACTGTCAATCATCTGTATTCAAGTAAAAGCCATTCCTTTCATGTGCACAATAAGCCTCATTCACTCTAGCTTGCACATGGCAAATATATTGGGTTCTGTTGTTGTTTTTTGTTGTTGTTGTTTTGTTCCTTTCACAATTGTTATTAGCATGGCAGGTAATTTTATTTTTCTACTTTTAAACAATCAAACAAACCTCAATGTCATTTCTAGGTACTGCTTATTACACAAATCCTCTTATAGTAAAATTCCTAGAAAGAGTTGTCTATTTTTGAAGAGCTCAATTTCTTTTCTCCCTTTCTCTCCTGAACCCATTTCAGTTAAGGGATTTTGTCTTTCTCTCCATTTCCCTGCAACTGCTCTGTCAATGACCTTATGGCCCTCCGCATTGCTAAGTCCAGTGGCCATTTCCCAGGCTTCATTTCAGTCATTATCAGCGTTTGAAAGAGATGATCACACATTCTTCCGCTAGAAACACTCTCCTCACTTGGTTTTCATGCCAGACACCTCTTTTGTTTTTCTTTTCTTTCACCACTAATTTTCAGTGTTCTTCACTGAATTCTCCTTTTGGCATGACTGTTAATGTTGCACTGGGTTCTACTCTTTTTTTTAACATATTTTTAAAAGTCTGTATACAAACGTCATAGGTGATTCTGTCCAGTTCCATGGTTTTTAATATCATCAATATGCTGATGACCTCCAAAGTTGTATCTCTAAACCAGCTCTCTCCTCTGAACTCCAGATTCAAGCATGCCGTGGTTATGATGTTATCTTTATGTGAATAGCTTATAAACACAGCAACCTTGCTCAGAAAAGTCCTCCTAACTCCACTGAGCATGATCATTCTGTTAATTATATGATTTCATACAATCATGTCCTTTGTCTTATAAGTATATAATTTTTCTGTTCTTACCTATTAGACTCTAATCTACTAAAGAGTATGGATCTACCTGATAATTCTTTTAATATATAATATAAATATATACAACAATAGCCATCACATAGGATGTGCTAAATAATTATTTGTAAAATAATGTAGTAAATGAATTTAATGATAACTTATTTTAAAAAATAATAAGATTCCCTTTGTATTTCAGAATAAAATATGTCAAAAAATAAAAACTTAGAACACTTACTTACTATTTTGAGGATGTTACAATTAAATGCAGAGTTGAATAATGGGTTGCTTAATTTTGGGTTGATATATTTTCTAGAATTGGATCTGTGGTATGCATTAGAAACATGTTTACTAATATATAATTATTTTACATGCATCATACGTAGATAAGTAAAAAATAGATGGTAAAATTATGTTATGGTTAAATTTTAAAACCATGTATATTTCAAATTAAAGAAATTGAAATCCAGTGCTATAAAACAATTTACCAAGATGATACAAAGAATTTATGACAGAGCAGAGACTGGAACCCAGATGATTTCTTTCTAAAATGAATCATCTAATAAGAAGTGAAGCCTAATGGTTTTGGAAAATAATCCCACAGTAAAATGTTTCTTAAAAAAAGATAGCAACAATAAAAACAAACAATAGTAATTTGAAAAATACTTAGAAATTTAAATGTGATGTATCTCCACTAAAGATCTTGGCAGAGACCTTTGTCTCCCTACACTAATGTCCTTTCACCCCTTCCATCTTAGTAACAATAACCCTGTACTTCAGAATGTAGTAATGCTCCAAGTTAATACAATATACATCTCTGTCTCTCTTGTTGTTAGATGTGAAATTGTGACTAATTCTTACTAATCTGATATAAGCAAAAATTGTTCAGTAAGTTTCCTGGTATGTTTGTACTGCTACAACAAAATACCTGAGACTGGGTAATTTACAAAGAACAGAAATTTAATTCTCACAGTATTGGGAAGGTCAACATCAAGGAGCCAGCATCTTGTGAGGGCCTTCTTGTTGTATGCTCCAGAGGGGAGGAACACCGTGTCCTTACATGATAGATTACAGTCTAATAAGTAAAAATAGAAAAAAATATATATACATATAGGACAAAGAACATGATTACATGAAAGCATATAATTAAGAGAGTGATCATGTTCAGTCTAGTTGGGAGGACTTTTCTGAGCTAGGTTGATGTGTCTATAAGCTATCCACATAAAGATAACATAGTAGCTATTGCATGCTTGAATCTGGAGTTCAGAGGAGAGAGCTGGTTTAGAGATACAACTTTGGAGGTCATCAGCATATTGATGATATTAAAAACCATGAAACTGGATAGAATCACCTATGAAGTTTGTATACAGACTTTTAAAAATAAATAAATAAATAAAGAGTTGAACCCAGTGCAACATTAACAGTCATGCCAAAAGGAGAATTCAGTGAAGAACACTGAAAATTAGTGGTGAAAGAAGAGAAAAACGAAAGAGGTGTCTGGCATGAAAACCAAGTGAGGAGAGTGTTTCGCGAGGAAGAATGTGTGATCATCTCTTTCAAATGTTCCTGATGATGACTGAAATGAAGCCTGGGAAATGGCCACCGGACTTAGCAATGCGGAGGGCCCATAAGGTCATAGACAGAGCAGTTTCAGAGAAATGGAGAGAGAGACAAAATCCCTTCACTGAAATGGTTCAGGAGAGAAAGGGAGAAAGGAAATTGAGCCCTTCGCAAATAGACAACTCTTTCAAGGAATTTTACCATGAGAGGATTTGTGTAATAAGAAGTATCTGGAAATGACATTGAGGTTTGTTTGATTGTTTAAAAGTAAAAAAATAAAATTACCTGCCATGCTAATAACAATTGTGAAAGGCACAAAACAACAACAACAAAAAAACAACAACAAAACCCAATATATTTGCCATGTGCAAGCTAGAGTGAATGAGGCTTATTGTGCACATGAAAGGAATGGCTTTTATTTGAATATAGATGATTGACAGTGGATGTGTTATAATATAGACACTTGGATTAAAGCGAGAGATATCAAGGATGATGCATTACTGATTTATGTAATAGGACAAAGCGGTATCTTTGTTCTTATTGTATCCTTCTTGTTGTATCCTCCAAAGGGGAGGAACACCACGTCCTTACATGACAGAAAAGAAGAAAAGCTAGCCAACAGCTGTTTGAACCCTTTTCAATGAAAGTTTTAATCCCATTAATGGGGGAACAGCTATCATGATCTAATCACCTCTTAAAGGCCTCACTCCTAATACCATCACGTTGCCTACACCTAAGTTTTAGAGGCGACACATTCAAACCATAGCAATGGGACTTCTAGAAATACTCTTTAAGGAAATATGCTGTTTATCCTCACTTTTCATGTTTCTTCCTTCCTGCTTCTTCAAATGTAGTGGTAATGATGCATGTTCCAACAGTAATGTAAGGCCTTGGAACAACTTTGAAACTAAAAGCCATTTGCTGAAGTAGGCAGGGTAGAGTAAACAGTTGAAACAAATATTCTTAATGACTTTGTAGAGCCATCCTACCTGCCCTGGACTGCCAAACTTGGGAATTATTTTAGGTAAGAACTAAAATTTCATATTATTCATTCTAATTGATGTAGACATTTCTAAAATCATAAAAATGAATAAGTGACACGTATCTGTTGTGGTGACTAATATTGAATGTCAACTTGATTGTGTTGAAGGAGGCAAAGTATATATAGTTCCAGGGTGTGTCTGTGAGGGTGTTGCCAAAGGAGATTAACATCTGAGTCAGTGGACTGGGAGAGGCAAACCCACCCTTAATCTAGGTGTGCACTATCTAATCAGCTGCCAGTGTGGCTAAGATAAAGCAGGCAGAAGAACCTGGAAGGACTAGATTGGCTGAGTCTTCCAGCCTTCATCTTTCTCCTGTGCTGGATCCTTCCTGCCCTCAAAATATTAGACTGCAACTTCTTCTTTGGACTCTTGATCTTACGTCAGTGGCTTACCATGGGCTCTCAGGCCTTCAGCCACAGACTGAAGGGTGCATTGTCAGTTTCCCTACTTTTGAGGTTCTGGGACTCTAACTGGCTTCCTTGCTCCTCAGGTTGCAGGCAGCATATTGTAGGACTTCACCTTGTGATTGCATGAGTCAATACTCGTTAGTAAATTCCCCTTCATATATACATCTATCCTATTAGTCCTGTCCCTCTAGAGAACCCTAACTAATATATCTGTTATAAGGTAAAGAGTTGATAAAAATGAATATTTTAGAGGATTAAGAATACTTACCAGTTTTTCTTTTTGATTTTACCTTTATTTTAGCTCATGACATGTGGAATTACATCATTTGTGTAGACGAACTTAAGAAAATAAGGTATGCAATTTTCTGTTTCCCGGAGAATGGTCTTTATGTTTGTATTCCAAATTTCTGGTAAATCTTACTTTAGCACTTTTTGATAAGGATGGAGAAATTACTATAAAAAACAAATAGATGAACATCATAACATTTCAAATATTCATTTATTACACTTAAATTCCATGGTTAGCATACTCCTGATTTGCTCATTTTATCTTTATATGCAGATATCATCGTTTCCTTATTTTTATTTTGATTCCTTATTCCTCAACTTCCAGTCTGGGAAGACAGCATAATTGTCACCATGACGAGCTACCTGCAAACATTCATTTGTGTTGTTTTAACAAAACTCTCAATGATCAAACAAGGGTACACCCCTACTGTGTCTTCACATAAACAATCCAGATAACAGTGTGAGTGAAAACACCAAATTCTATACCAGATGGAAAAACATAAATTACTTGAATAGAAATAAGAACATTGAAAATTAATACACAAAAAGCAGAAAAAAATTTACTTTCCAATTAGTATTTGAATGACAAAACTTACTTTTCAATTACTGAATATATAACTTCCTGTAGATAACAGGAAACACAATATTCTATGCATTTGTTGCTATTATGAGAGCAAAAAAATCAATCTAAATTTAGTACTACTGTCTCATTTGTGATCCTAAAAACGGTGTAATAAGTTCAGATAGTCAAGAAAATAATAAACAGGTATATTTACTTTCATATATAAACATGTATCCATAAAGTGTAAGGCATCAATATTAATGTATTAAACGTAAAGTTTATTTTATTTTAAGTCCAGTCAAATTTTAGAGTAGCGGACAGTTAAGTTTGGGTAAGAGGTGTCGAAAGTGTTTTGTGAAGAGTGTTTCGAGAAGAAAAAACATGAATATGATGAAAAACTAGACAAATGAAGTCTCCTCTATTAATCTTTCATTCAACACATATTGCTTTAATTCCTACAATATACCAAATGATATTTCAGGTCCTGGGGGATGAATCAGTGAACAAGACACCACCTTGTTCTTAAGCCACTTGTAGAACAGTTATTGCCTATGGTAATCAAAGCGAAGACTGAACACAAGACCGAAGTGATGACAACACCATGTATTATACCTCATGGGACGCTACAGCTGAGAGAGCAGCCACAGAAAATGAGCCGTGAAGGAGATAAAAATTCAAACACAGACATAGAGGGATTAGTAAATACCAGGAGGTAGATCAGGGAATTCAAGTGATTCTTGCAGGAATGGAGAACATAGTGATTGCACTGAATTTATTAGAATTTCAAAAGTTAAGATAACATGAGATGACATCTGTTCACAGTTAAAGTTAGTTTACTAGTTTACCCAAATAGCTTTAAAGGTAATAATATAACATCGATACACTTTTGTATAGAACAAGTTATTGATCTTTTGTATTAGAAACAATTTCCATTTTTTTTCAGGAAGGTATAACTGTGATTCTAACATTTCTTTCAATAGGCTCTACAAATGACATATTTACTAATTTTTATATACATCTTATGATACATTTCTCATAATTCCATGTGACTTTAAGTTCTTGCAAAGGAAGTTAAAATTTTAAGTGCCCAGAGACATGAGAACAGAACTCAATAATGTAGACTTTAAAATTACTACTACAAATAACTAACCAATATTGATTTAATGCTTACAGTATGCCAAGTTCTAAGTGAAGTGCTCTCTAAATTATCAGCTCATTCTCTTCTCACTACACTCTTATGTAGTCATTATCATAATTGCCCTCACTTATAGATAAAATAGGCTTAAAGAAATTAAGTAAAATATCTAAAGTTATAATACTGGAACATGAGAGACCTGAATTCTAAGACAGGTGCCAGTATGTCACCACTATACTGGATTTTTTCCCCCATTCTAGAGGATTAAGATAGGCATAAGGGGGAGAATATTCCAGGGAGATTCATTTTTGGGATAATGGAAAATATTCATCAGTGAACCAAAACATTATAAAATTAATAATTTAATATTTATTTCATCTCTGTAAATAAATATTTCTGCATTTCACAACATGACAGAATCAACTTTTGCTGAAAATAGTAAGATTTGGATGAGTGAAACTTTAATATTCATAGCATATATAAAATAGACTTTTTAGTCACCCACTGTGGTATCAAAATTTTAAACTTATTATATATTTCAAAATAGCTAGAAAAGAAGATTTGAAATGTTACCAGCATGAAGAAATGATAAATGTTTGAGGTGGTGTATAGTCTAGTTAGCCTGATTTGGTTATTATACATTGTATGCATGTATTAAAATATCACATGTACGTAAATGTGTACAATTATTTTGTATCAATAAACTTTTAAAAACAGGCTTTTCGGAGCCCTAGGAGAATACTACAAAGACATAGGATATTATTCCCAGAGACTACTGATACTGTAGCCAAAGAAACTGAGAGTCAACAATAATAGAAGTAATGGAAGTGTTATTCCAGAAATCCTAACATTCTGTTAAAAATAAAACACCTGACAATTTGTGTATCTTTTTTTGACAATTGTCTATTTATGCCTTAGTCCACTTTTTGATGGAGTTGTTTGTTTTTTACTTGCTGATTTGTTTGAATTTCTCGCAGATTCTGGTTATTAGTTCCTCGTCAGATATATAGATTGAAAAGATTTTCTCCCACTCTGTGGGTTGTCGGTTAACTCTGCTGATTATTTATTTTGCTGTGCAGAAGCTTTTGAGTTTAAGTAAGTCCCATCTATTTATCTTTGTTTTTGTTGCATTTACTTTTGGGTTATTTGTCATGAAGTCTTTGCTTAAGCCAATGTCTAGAAGTTTATCTTCTAGAATTTTTATGGTTTCAGATCTTAGATTTAAGTCCTTGATCAATCTTGAGTTGATTTTTGCATAAGGTAAGAGATCTAATTTCATTCTTCTACATGTGGGTTGACAATTATCCCAGCACCATTTGTTGAATAGGGTGTCCTTTCCCCACTTTTTGTTTTTGTTTGCTTTGTCAAAGATCAGTAAGTATTTGGGTTTATTTCTGGGTTCTGTATTCTGTTCCTCAGTACCATGCTGTTTTGGTGACTATGGCCTCATAGTACAGTTTGAATGTAAACTAGTACAACCACTATGGAAAACAGTGTGGAGATTCCTTAAAGAACTAAAAATAGAACTACCATTTGACCCAGCAATCCCACTACTAGGTATCTACCCAGAGGAAAAGTAGTCATTATGCAAAAAAGATACTGGCACACACATGTTTATAGCAGCACAATTCACAATTGCACAAATATGGAACCAGTCCAAATACCCATTAATCAATGAGTGGATAAAGAAATGGTGGTATAGGTATATACCATGGAATACTCTTATCCACAAAACGGAATACAATAATGACATTCGCAGCAACCTGGATGAAATTGAAGACCATTATTCTAAGTGAAGTAACTCAGGGATGGAAAACCGAACATCATATGCTCTCACTTATAAGTGAGAACTAAGCTATGAGGATGCAAAGGAGTAAAAATGATACAATGGACTTTTGGGGTCTCAGGGGAAAACATGGAAAGGGGATAAGGAATAAAAGACTGCGTATTGAGTATAGTGTACACCGTTTGGGTGATGGATACACTAAAATTTCAGAAATCACCACTAAATAATTTATTCATGTAACCAAACACCACCTCTTCCCCCAAAACCTATTGAAATTAAAAACATAAAATAAAACACCTGAAACAAGTTTTAGATACGACCTGCAATTTAAATCGTATAAAAGTAAGTGTTCTGAATGCGTGTATTGACTTGTAACTGAGCTACCTCTTGTATTGTCAGCACTTGATAATATGTTCCAGAGTGAATAGCATCTTTGTTTTTTGGGTTTTTTAAAATTGTTAATTAAAAAATGGTTCATGATTTCCCTTCACAACTAGGTGATAGGATGGTTGTTCCATTTGTTTAAATATAAAATAATTTAAAAATATTTGGTAAATATTATCATTGAGAGTTAATCTCTGTTTCAACAAAAAATATAATTTTACATTATATTTATCATACTTATTTTTCTGTTCAAAAGCAACAAATAAGTTACAAAAATAATATAACAATAAGGAAAAATAATTATATCAATCATAAGACCACCATCTAATGAAAATCCTTACAAGCTGTTGGTGTCTTCTACAATGTATTTGCATGCATATATATTTATATTTATATAAATGTATTTATCTTTGAGTCTAAAATGAATTTTATATTCACTTTGTGTTTTAGGCTAAAATGGGGTTGGTTATTCTTGTATGGTTAGAAGAATTGGCTTAAAGGAAAAGTTAAGCTGTATTTTAGCTTCAGTTTTTCTAAGTACCTTTAGTATTTATCAAGTATATTTCTGAGTAGTGGCTTAAAAGTTATATGTTATATCAGCATAAGTGGAAAGTTCAGTGAATGCGCCTTTTAAAGATTTGAATTAATGTTTTCATCCATTTTGTTAGCCATACAATTTTTTCAGTCTTTCTCAGTGAATAAAATGTGTGTGAATTTTGTGTGACACTATCAGAAGTCATTTAACACCAAGGTTTCTTAAGATACTTGCACAGTAGCAAGTTCTCACAAGATATAAAATCTGAGATTGGTGTTAATTGCTCACATTCCAGTAATTTTCAAGTCATGACCCTAATGTTAATATTTTAAAAGTGTATAAAAATTCTATGCAGTGTTGAGGCAGATAGGGCATTGTTTTTTCATAAGCTGCAAAACTGTTTTGATAAAGATGATAAATATCTGTATATACATTTATATCAATAAAGTATTTTAATGGTATTATTTTGCTGGCATGAAACTAAAGTTTGAAGAATTACATGGCAAAACAATAGTAAAACTATTGAGTTATATTAAATAATTATTTATATCACAAATATTCAATTGACACTTAAACATCCCTGCAAAAATCTAATTTTAGAGTCTGGGTGTTTTGGGGTTTTATTTTTTCCCAGCTTTATTCAGGTATAATTAAAAAATGAAAATTATGTGTATTGAAGGTGTACAACTTGATTATTTGATATATAGATACATTGTAAAATGATTATCACAATCAAGCTAATTAATATATTCATAACCTGGCAGTAACTTGCATGTTTGTGTATTTGTGCATGTGATGAGAACACTTAAGATCTACTCTCTAAGTAAATTTGAAGTAAACAATATGGTATTATTAGCTATAGTCACCATGATGTACATTACATTTCCAGAACGTATCCATCTTATAAATGAAAGTTTGCGTGCTTTGACCAACATCTCCCCATCCCCACTCCCCAATACCCTTGCAACCACCTTTCTAACCTCTGGTACTATGAGTTCAACTTTTTTAGATTTCACATATAAGTGAGATCACGTGATATTTATCTTTTTGCACCTGGCTTATTTCACTTAACATAATGTCCTCTTGGTTCATGCCTGTTGTCACAAATGACAGGAATTTTATATGGCCAAATAAAAATATATTTTATTGTATGTATATGTATATGTATAAACACAATATCCATACACGTATATCACAAAATAAAGACTTAAATATAAGATCAGAAACTTTAAATCTCTTATAATAAAACATAAGGGAAAACTTCCTTGGCATTGGTTTTAGCAATGATTTTTTTTCTTTAATATGATCTCAAAAGCACCAGAAACAAAGGCAAAAATAAAAAATAAGCTTATAGGACAAAAATAAACTTATAGGACTACACTAAACTGAAAAGCTTTTGCACAGGAAATAAAATAATCAACAAAATGAAAAAGATAATTTAGAGAATGGGAGAAAATATTTGCAAACCATGTATCTGATAAGGTGTTAAATCCAAAATAAATAAGAAACTCATACAACTCAATAGCAAAATCCAAATGACCCGACTAAAACAAGGGCAAAGGACCTGAACAGACATTTTTCCAAAGAGCTTTCCTTAAGTACTGTGTGCTAATTTTTTCATGTGCTTTCACTCATCTATGTTTTCTCTTCCTCTCTCTTTGTCCCTAAAAAGATCCCATAATAAAAATCTATGGTGTGTGGTGGAGAACACACGAGTATTGTTAGCTATGGAACACATAGCTTTATTTTTTGATAAAGAGAAAGTACTGCTATATTTGTACTTCCAAAGCCACACTTTGTTCAAAGCTTTATGTAAAACACTTTTATTTACATGATCTTTTAAAGTATCCCATCTTTGTCTTTATAATTATGCTGCTTAAGTCCCAGCCTCTTTTTGTATTCAAGATATGAGGCTGTTTCTTTCATTTTTTACAATTACTTACAGTTACCATTTCACTGATTTTAAACTTTTTTTTCTATATTCACCAAATGAAGTGTTTCCTGTTAAATATTTTCCAAATTTGAGAAATGGTGACTCACTTGGAACATAAATTTTACTGAATGTGTTTTTCAACTTGGTGGAAAGTGCTGCCTTGACTGTGAGTAGTTATCAAAAATACCCTTTAAAATTAAATGACTTTTTGTCCTTAGTCACATTTGAATACCTGGAAAAACAACTATTGTTCTTTGAAATATCTGTATTTTTAACTTAAAAAGCTTACTTGAAACATTTATTTGCACAGAAATGAAGGAGTATATTTATAAATAACTACAGCTGTTATTTGATGAACTTAAAGGAAGCTAAAATTTGCTTCCTTCTAGTACATCTAAAAGTTAGAGAGCCATGCATAGGAAGAGGGTTAGTAAGACATAATGTCGTTTTCCATTTGGTTTATTCAAATTCATGTTTTGGTTTCTTTAAATAAAAGCTTGAATCATTGCTTGATATAGTTTGGATGTGTATCCCTGTGCAAATCTCATGTTGAAATATAATCCCCAATGTTGGGGTGGTGGAGCCTGGTGGAAGCCGATTGGATCATGGGAAAGAATTTCTTATGAATGATACACTACCATAACCTTAGTGCTGCCCTCCAGGTAGTGAGTGAATTCTTAGGAAATCTGGTTGCTTAAAAGTGTGTAGCACCTCCTGCTGTCCTGCAATGACTCAAACAATGACTCAATTTCCTTTACATTCATCAAATAAGAGTGGTAGTTACTAATAAATATGCTCTTTTACTCTTTTTTTCTCTCTGTTGCTTCTGATTCTACCACAGGACGTGCTTGCTCCCCCTTCGTCTTCCACTATGATCATCAGCTTCCTGAGGCCTCCCTGGAAGCTGAGCAGATATTGGCACCATGCTTCCTGTAAAGCCTGCAGAACTGCGAGCCAAGTAAACTTTTTTTATAAATTACCCAGCCTCGGGTATTCCTTTATAGAAATAAATAAATGCAAAATGCAATCCTATAAATGCAAAAACGGCCTAATACATTGCTCTTAAAAACAAGAGCTATAGCTTTACTAGATTGTTAATTCAAGTTTCTTTCACCCCGATGTCCCTGCTTCATTTTCCCATGAAGATGGAGTTGAAACTTTAGTATTATTTTGGCTTCTTTCAAACTACCTTAAGAAGACTAAAAATTCTTAATAATTTAAAGGATACCACATTGACAACAGACAATCCAATTGCAATGGAGTGTGAAGGAAGGAGACACCCTAGTGTTAAAAAATGAGAAAAGGGAAATAGTTGATTGTTGGGAAACAGAGGATTTTTTTTTCTTTCTATTCTTGGTTCTAGCGAAGAGCCCTAGTCCTGGTACATTCATTTACTACAATTTTTACATTTGAGAGCTTACTAAAAATAGCTCAGCCCTATTTTTCTCATATGAATAATAAAGAAGATATTTCCAAAATATGTCCACCTAATACAATTTTCAAAAGAATAAAACCAGTCCCATTCATGAAAGTGATTACATAATTAACAAATTCAGCCTATAATTATTATAGATTTTTTCTATAGTACTGTGAATAGTTTCTACCCTCACTATCCAGAGAAGACGTCTATACAGTTATCTGAAATACCACAGAGACATTAAAGTTGGTTAATTAAGAAGTCACATGCATTTCTTTAATACTGCTTTATTAGCTCTTATTTACCACACAGCACTTCTTAAAATAAAGGAGTTTTCTTCCCTACCTTCGGAGAATTCATTAAAAAAGACTTTATTCATTTTTTGACCTTGTATATTTAGTGATTATTACATTATCTGCATAAAATAGGCCTGGATGCTTTTTTGTTATGAACAAAAAAAAACATGGTTTTTCTCTAAATAAGGGGTAAGCAGATTTCTCATATGTAAAATGGAAAGTGAATAAAACCATAGACGATATAAATCAGATTATATCTCAGGTTGAATATTTCAGTGACCAAACTTATGTGAGTATGCAAAAAAAAACACAGACTCATAAAAGGAATCTACTACAACCAAAATCCCAATTTTTTTTCAATAGAAAAACAAGGTTCCAAAAAAATGTGTTTCCAAATAAATTATCCAGTAACAACTGTGGAATTTTTATTTGACAAAACATATTTTATGTTTGATAAAAGTAAAATGAAGCTACTAATCCAAGGCACTTAAACATTTATCAATAACAAAAGAATCAACATACATGGCACCAAAATGTAGTAAAACGAAAAACATTTTATGCAGAAGTATAATGTACATATATATGAAAATGTGTAGTATAGGTAACTATACTCATTAATATCAAGTTTAGGTTCATCTAAGGTCTCTCAAGTATTATCTAGGTAAAAGGCATTCAAGTCATAAGACATATTTAGGTGATGATCAACAAATCCATTATGGTGGTCAATAGTAAGGTGAGGACAGATGCTGGAGGTGAAAATGGGTATTTAAAAAACAAACAGAAAAATGGGTATATTTATAAGCAACTGACTATTGGAAGATAGTAGAAAGTTGTAAGAATTATTTAGAATATTATATGAGTGACTGGGGAGCTATCTATGCTACTCAAAAAGGGAAATAGGCAAGGACAACACAGAGCAGAAAACCTGCAGAAACTTCAATTAATCAGTTTTAGACCTATTTAAATAAATGTGTGGAAATGGCAGTGAATATCCTTCTGCAATGCAATTAGGCAATTATAAATTTGTATCTGTTCAGGAATGATATAAATCCTGGATTTTATTGTCCTTGGCATAATGGTGAGTGTTTCTAGAACATATAGACTGAGTAAAAGAATAGAAAATAACCTAGCAAGAGTTTTGGAAACCACAAATAGGAATGTGACAAATAAAGTCCATATAGAGAGAACAATCAACATCATAGCAGTAAAAAAAATCAAAGAATCTGCAATACTTTGCAGCATCACAGAAACATAGGCAGACGGAATTTTAAGGTTGACCAGAGAGCAAAATGTACCACTCTTAAATTAGATGTAGAGGCTACAGAAAATGTTTGGTTTGGCAATAAGAAAAAAAAGTAGTAAATTATGAAATGAAACGGGGAGAGTGAAGAAGAAGAAGCAGAAGTTTTGAAGTCTGTTTTTCTTTTATTTTTTGTAAGTTTGCTAGGGAGGTTGAGGCCACTATTGACTAAAAATCGGAGAGAAGACTTTTACCAAAAGAATGACTAAACATGATTGCGAGTGAAATAAACAAGTGGAAAATGAAAAATTGAAGATACAAGAGAAAGTGATAGGCAGGAACATATGTGATCAAATGCTAAAGTGGTAATTACTAAATATAGTAATTTGGTACTGGAAAGAAGAGAAGAGTACAAATTAACTAGACTGGCAACATCCCTAGAGCTGTGCTTCATTGAAAATTGCATTAGCTTTGTAACCTTTGGCAAATTATTTAATGTCTTGGGATCTATTTCCTTATCTGTGAAATGTGGGTAATAAACACACATGACTCATCTACAGAGCACTGTGTAAAAATATTTAAAAAATGGCGCTTCATCAGTTGAAAAATATTATAGAGATGATCAATGTTATTATTTCCCTGAAACAGGACTTTGGAAACAGAAAATAAGGCTAGCAGCAAAAGTATTCCATAATTTTTATTATGTAATGATTTACTGTGCCTAGGTCACTTAATAGGTTAAATTTGCATAGAAAACTTACTGCTTTTTCATTATTACTTGCCCAATTTACTGATAGCGTACTCTATAATATCCCATTAAAATAATTCTCAGTTGAGATATTTAATTTAAATTACACCTATGGATGCACTCTTGCCAACTCTAAAGCAAATTTCCCATGAATGTACCCAAAGTTATGAATTAAAGGACTCTCTTAATTGGCCTTATACATTCATATGATACGACTAGTATGTATGTAGCAATAAAAGTTGCAATAGCCCTTAGGACGCCCCGCCATGACAAGCAGCCTTGGTAAGCAATAAAGATTCAAGGATAACATTATGAATCAGATTTCTAACTATACGCGCACAATAAGAATGCAAAAGCATAGAACATATTTTTATTTGTACATGTAAAAATAGTTCCTGATAATAAAAATGTCACCATATGATATTGCAGGGAATACTTCAACTCACTGCTCCTAGAGGGATTCACAACACTCTAACTAGAGGTTTTCATTCTCTGTGGATTTCAAAATGCAAATTGATTTGTTCATTTTCCTGGTTTAGAGAAACATAATATGTTCCTGCTGCCCCATGAGATTCTTCAGATCTCCTTGACTGAAGGCAAAGTACTTATTAATACTTACGCGCAAATGCCTCCAGGATCATACTAAAAGCACAAAAGCTCACTGAGATCCATTGAATAATTTTTAGAATCACCTGGAATTTTAAATTTTCAAGATTAAATACTATAAAATATATTTTATTTTTGAAACCAACCAAAATTACCATTATGTTTCAATTCCTATTTTTCAATTGTTCATAAAAACAAGAATCTAAAATTGCATCATAAATCCTTACTTCAAAGTACTTGCACTAAAATTATACCCACTATTGAAGGTAATATTTGGAATACCATATTTAAAATACAGAAAGAAATATTTTATAGATGTAGGAAGACAATGAAAACACTTTTTATCACAATCAAACTGAAAAGCTTTCATTCAGAATAATACTATCTAACAAACGTATATTGTACACAGACTATATGTCATGAACCAGACAGGGCTGCTGCAATAAGTAACATAAAAAAAAAAGAAAACACTTTTTCCCCTTTTGGAAGGGAGTTTTGGAAGAGAATACTACAAGGAAGTTTGATAAGTTCTGCAATGTTCATAAGTAACTGTTGCTGTAGGAATAAATGCAGTGTCTGAAGATAGCTGAACAGGGGAGGATTTAGGTATGAGCAGATATGTGAAAGACTTCTGTGGAGGAAATACTTTTGCCTTACTAGATATGTTGTCAGGGCTTTGCCAGGGGACATATGCAAAGAAACGTAGGCGAGAGAGAACGTAGCATGATGAGGAAAGTACATGTAGTGAAAAAAGGCTTGCCTAAACATGGAGATACAGGAATGACAGGTGAATAAAAAACATGAATTCCTTCTGTAACATACTACGAAGTTAGAGATTTTTTTTCACTGTATAGTGGAAGCCATTTTAATATTTAAGTGTAATTTCAAAGCAGTCTCCTAGAGAGATTATTCTGACACCAGTGCGGCTAAAAGCAGAGACAGGGAAGCCAAATCACGGAGAGGAAAACATCTCTCGAGAAACACGGAGATGAGAGGACTCAGGCATAAATGCCTATAGTGGAAAAGTGGTTTTCCTTTGTGATTCATCTCATGTGACAGAAAAAGAACAGAGAAATGTATGTGCACACTCCAATTTCAGACTTGGGTAACTGGGTGGCTGCTGTGAAAAATCACAAATGTAGGAATACAGGCAGCAGATGACCTTATGGGATATGATGGACTATAATATAGAGATTGGCTTAAGATATATTGAAATAAGGCATTGTCAGATAGTTAAAGATTTCAGTCTCCATCCAGTCCTTGAATAGCCCCAAATTTCAAGCATTGTAAGTATTTTCAAGGTTAAGCAGGCTCGTAGGAATTTAGGATGTTCAGTTAGGAGTTTAGGGTAGAATCGATTTCCACTGTTGTTAGAATGATGCTGATTAAATCATATAACCTTAATACCATAAAGACAGGAACTCGCAATTGTTGCAGGGTCTTATGAACTGCACTCTGACACAGTTGAAGACAAATCTAGTTGCCTCTTTACCTGAAAAATAAGAAGAGAAACCCACTGAGACAGAGCCAGCTAGTTGTCTCCTTCTGGCCACGTCTTCTATAATAACATACATTTTAGTAGTGTGTGTGATCATCTAGGCAAAACAAAAGTTCCCAGGTTCCCACACAGATGTGCATGACCTTACAAACGGAATATGAGCAGAAATGATATATTTACTTTCCAGGTCACACCGAATAGAATGTGCACTTCCAAGTGGGAGGCAAAGAGGCAATTTGAAACACAAGATCTAAGCCACAATTTGATGATAAAAAGCAAACGCCTAGACAGTCTTGGTCCTCAACAACATGGAGGTGCCAATCACAAACTGCTGATATGCAGACTGTGAATGTGAATGAAATACACTTCAAATTGGTTAAGACATTTTCAGTTTCTCTTGCTATCCCAACAAATGCATAAGAAATGTTCTGAGGTCAGTTTAAATATGTGAAGATACTGCCTAATTATTATCCACTTAGAAATTGAAGACAACTATGGCAAGCGTGTTGAGTTAGCTTTTCACAAACAAGCACTTAATTTCTATCCCTTTAACGAGAATAAATGAAGCTCAGATGTTTAGCAAAACAGTTTGGGCATGGGCACAAGCCAAATAAAGTTCCCGTTATCTGAACTAAGATTAAGACAGTGTGCTGAAAGACAATGTAATTGCAGTCATTTCCTATATTTAATCCTTATTATTTACTTATGCTGTTGGTTTCGTGATAAGCTAAACCTAGGCTGTCCAAGAATGAAAAATAATAATCAATATTAAATCAAAAATTGATAAGTCATCAGACACTTTATATTTCAAAATAGGAGGTAACCTTTATGTGTAAAAATAAAAAATAAACATGATTATGCTATACCCAGTGAATATTTTTATTTTTATTATTTTTAAACATTTGTGGGTGCCTAGTAGGTGTATATATTTATGTGTATTTATCAAAGTATACATCAGATACTTTGATACAGGCATGTAATGTGAAATAAACACATCATGGAGAATGGGGTATCCATCACCTCCAACATTTATCCTTTAAGTTAAAATGAATCCAATTACATTATTTGAGTTATTTTAAAATATGCAATTATTATTGACTATAATCACCCTACTGTGCTATCAAATAGTAAGTTTATTCATTCTATTTTTGGACCCATTAATGATCCCCACCTCTCCACAATCCCTCACTATCCTTTCCAGCCTCTAGTAACCATCCTTCTGCTCTCTATGTCCATGAGTTCAATTGTTTCAATTCTTAGATTGCACAAATAAGTGAGAACATGCAATGTTTGTCCATCTGTGCCTGGCTTATTTCACTTCACATAATGATCTCCAGCTCCACCCATGTGGTTGCCAATGACAGGATTTCATTCTTTTTTATGGATAAATAGTAGTCCATTGTGTATATGTACAAAATCTCTGACAAAAGATTAATAACCAGAATATATAAGGAGCTCAACAACTCCATAGGAAAAAAATCTAATAATCCAGTAAAAAATGGGCAAAATATTTGAATAGATATTTCTCAAGAGAAGATATACGAATGGCAAACAGGGATATAAAAAGATGCTCAACATCATTAATCATCAGGAATGCAAATTAAAACTACAATGGGATATCATCTTACCCCAGTTAAAATGGCTTACATTCAAAAGACAGGCAATAACAAATGCTGACGAGGATGTGGAGAAAAGGGAACCCTCGTACACTGTTGGTGGGAATGTAAATTAGTCCAACTACTGTGGAGAACAGTTTGGAGCTTCCTCAGAAAACAAAAAATTGAGCTACCATATGATCCAGCAATCTCACTGCTGGGTATATACCCAAAAGAAAGGAAATCCAGTCTATTGAAGAGATATCTGCACTCCTATGTTTGTTGAAGCACTGTTCATACTAGCTAAGATTTGGAAGCAACCTAAGTGTCCATCAACAAAGGAATGGATAAAAAAATTCAGTGAAAAAAATTTTCTAATTTTATTACTTACAACATTTACAACAGCTAAGATACTCACGCCTTATAGAAGTTAAAAGCTAAAATTTACAAAAAGTACCTCATTTTCACCTTAAAAATATTTGAGGTAAGCCTATTGTATTACTTTAAATATGAGAAAACTGAGTTTGAAAAAGTTTAATTTAATATATAATCCTGTCATCACTGTGCTATTCTTCACATTTACCATATCTAATGTATGTTGATCATTTACTACATACCAGTAACTGTCTTCTTTTTCATATTTCACCTTATCTAATATTCATTGTTTTACAGGTGGAAAGGAACATTTCAGTGGGGCCTGTGGTTACCAGTTTCATTTGCTATGAAATCCCCACTGTTTGAGATAAAACTTTGTGCATTTAACCACTATTCTACATAATGAATATAGTTGCTCGTGAATAAAATTTTAACAAACGGAAAAGATGCACTTAAAAATAATATTTGATTGGCTGGGCATGGTGGCTCACGCCTGTAATCCCAGCACTTTGGAAGGCCGAGGCGGGTGGATCACCTGAGGTCAGGAGTTTGAGACCAGCCTGGACAATATGGTGAAGCCCCGTCTCTACTAAAAATACAAAAATTAGCTGGGCGTGATGGCAGGCACCTGTAATCGCAGCTGCTTGGGAGGCTAAGGTAGGAGAATCACTTGAACCTGGGAGGTGAAGGTTGCTGTGAGCCAAGATCATGCCACTGCACTCCAGCCTGGGTGACAGAGCAAAACTCGGTCTCAAAATGACAATAATAATAATATTTGATCAAGCATGTTTTACAGTATCATATCTGCAGTTATTAGCTATTAAGTATTAATTAGTAAAATGATCAGGAGAAGTCTAATTCATTATGGAAAATCAAGGATGGATAATTAGAGAGTGCTTTGGGATATCCAATAATAAGACAGTTGTTTGAGTGCCTATACAAAACTCAGGTATTCATAGAGGTTGAGAGAGCAAAACTTATTCCCTTAACTCCTAAATAATCTCCCTCTGCAGCCCTAAATGATAGATAAAAATTCCAATTTAATCTGTTAATACAAAGTCATGGTAATTCCTGTAATTGAAATATTATCTGGAGAATATGATACTTTACCAGAATTTTATACATTGAAACTTTTCTCAAAATAATTTGAGTAATTTTTTTTGGCCTAGAAGAATCCTGAACAAACTAACATAGTAATGAGATTCATATGTTGTCAGATGATAAAAAGGAAGGTTCTAGACATGTCTAGTGTCATTTTTCAAAATCATCTTATGCTCCAGTTTCTCTGATGCACATGATATCCCAAAGTAGTGTATGATTCAGGTACAAGGTAGCTGAAATGGTGTCCTTTTATTTGCCATTATTCAACTAAGGATATTAAGAGTTTCAGTGCTCTTTCTATAGATGACACGCATACAACACACACACACATTATGATATATGTGTGTGTTTGCCTGTAAACATATATTTTTATTGTTTTTTCAATGAAAAATTGTATATATTTTTTAAGCTGCCATATTGTGCAATCTCTGCTTTGTGAACCGAAATTGAAATCTGTGTTCACAATCAATGTCATCTTCAAGCTTCTCTTTCCTGGCAAGAGGTAGTTTTCCTCAGCACTGCTTCATTTGTGATCTCCCCATCAGTGGTTTCTGCTGCCTCTGACTTCATCTGTGTGTCAGCAATATAACAAGATGCAATGACAGAAATGTATAGCCCATTTGTCTGTAGTATATTTTTCTGTTCAAAATCCAACAGGTCAGAGCATTGAAGTGTCAATTCCAAGATAAATATTTTCATAAAGTAGCCAGAGTTCCAACTTCATGCTTTATATTTCTACTGGTATTAGGAAGGCTGTGTCATATTGCTTAGTTCCAAAAATAGCTACAAGATTGAAATAACTTTACAAATCATAGAGCCCATGTTTTTGAAACTCAAGATTATACTCTCACTCATTTCCACAGCCATTCTTGTGGCTTGTAGTTTCCAGAGTCATTTATTTTTTAATCTTTATTATTTTCCTGTGAATAATGACATAGAGCCAGGTAAGATTATTATTATAAGAGTTTAGTCAAATTCCAATAGATCAGAAGACAAAGCTATATTTCATGTAAATTTAATGTAGTGCTTTTAATGTTAACTATAGGAACAAGTGTAATGTTAGAAGTCAAAGAGTGGAAAACTAACAAGACTCATTTTCTTGGCTCATTAATTTTGCAATGCAGTTGTACTTGGATTGTTCATCA
Organism: Pongo pygmaeus; assembly: GCF_028885625.2. Lineage (NCBI taxonomy): Eukaryota > Metazoa > Chordata > Mammalia > Primates > Hominidae > Pongo > Pongo pygmaeus. The sequence continues at coordinate 29,121,777 of NC_072377.2, forward strand.
AGATGCCTAAGAGTACCAGATACTTTTTCAAAACCACAGGGCAGGGGTTGTTCATCTTTCATACTTTCCACCTAGAAAAAACTTTGTATGAATGTATTATATGTATTGCTGATAGTTTTTTCACCTTTAATAGATCTATGGAACTGAGAGAAAATAGAAGGTTTGCTTCACATACTGATGAGGTACTTTGCATCCAAAGAAACTTCATATCAAAAACCAATAGATAGGTAAGAATTTTAAGATTAGTGAGGTTTCCAAATTCTATAGGATTATTATATGACAAAAAATTAGAAAAATAAAGTACACTCCATTCAGGAATAAGCTAATGTGATGTAAATAATGTCAAAATATGTATGTATAAATGAATAAAAGTGTTACTCACATACAAATGGGGTTCATATTCAAAATATACTCTGATCAAAAAAATTATTTAAACATAAATATTTAAGAGTCTGGATTTATTTCATAGCTGGAATGTGCCTTTAACCAACATTTATTAAACTTCTACATGGGGCCAATATTGTGGCACATTGATAGTAAAAATAGTTAATAAAGTGTAATATCTGTCCTTCCGAATTTTGATACCAAACTGCATGAAGAGGATGCAGAGATCAAAGTATGCATGCTAAGGTCATGGAGGAGAAAATGCTATGGAAACAGAAAGAAAAGAGAACTTTACTAAAAGATCCTTTACTTCACTTATACCAGTCAAGATTTTGGGCTTGCTACTCACTCACTCCAGGCAGTCAAAATCTCCACAGGAATGTCATATAGCACAAAGTTTGAATTTTCTGGTCTGCTGTTTTTTGCGGGATCACAATCCTTAGTTCTCAGCATTTTTATTTACTAATTCAAATTATCATAACTGATGTACATAGTTAAGTATTGAAAAGGCTCATGGAATACTTAAAATATGACACACCATAGGCAGCCACTAAGTCCATCAAACAATTATTGAATATCTAATCTATGTCTGGATGAAGGGATATTGAACCCATTAAAAACAGACTGAAGCTATGTGAAATGAATCTCACTTACAGATTCAAAAACACAGAGTGTTGTTTGATAGCCAGATTCTTGATGTCACTCATCCTTAGAAACCTATGCATAGCCTGTTGAGCCACAGATCACACACGCTTGACTGAGTGAGTCGGATTATGAGAAGCTCAAATCAAGGGTTAACCATTAAAAAAAACCCAGATGACACAGATTTAAATGAAACAATTAAAACCTGAGTTCATTGAGCTACAGTCTCAGTAAGTATGTTAAACACAGCCTGGTAATTGGACCAAGAAAGAACTCACTAAGGGGGACCAAGTGAATACTACAGATAAAGAGGGCTCATGAAGAGGGCTAATTGTCTGGAATCACATAAATTGTCTTCAATAGATAGCAGCTAGTAACTAGAAGGTTGATAGTGGAAGGGAATTTCAGATTTATTTGCAAGTTAATGCAGACCTTCTTCTTTTCTTTTTGTTTTGTTTTGTTTTTGTTTTTGTTTATTTGAGATGGAGTTTCGCTCTTGTTGACCAGGCTGGAGTGCAATGACACAATCTCGGCTCACTGCAATCTCTGCCTCCCGGGTTCAAGCAATTCTCCTGCTTCAGCCTCCCGAGTAGCTGGGATTACAGGCATGCACCACCACGCCTGGCTAACTTTGTATTTTTAGTAGAGATGGGGTTTCTCCATGTTGGTCAGGCTGGTCTCAAACTCCCGACCGCAGGTGATCCACCTGCCTCGGCTTCCTAAAGTGCTGTGATTACAGGCGTGAGTCACCATGCCCGGCAGATCTTCCTCTTAATGGGGAAAAGGATCCCAAGAAAATCTCAAGCAATGGGTACAGTTTGAATACATGTTAATGTAAATATAAGTTATTATTGCAAGTGGGCATGACTGGAACGGTCAAGAACTTACATAACTGTCTTTATTGTCAGTCTCCAGTTTCAGCCAGGGAAGAACTAAAGACAGAAATTGGGAGGAGAGACAAGTTTCATTGCACAAGCTGGATTCACTTGCACACCCCTTGAAACTATTTCAGTACTGCAGTAGGAAGCTCAAGTCCCAGCTGCTTGAAAGTTTTCTAGAAAACCAAAACCTTTTCATTTTTAAGGTATCTTGTATGTGCCCTGAAAACAGCAAGCAAAATTCCCCCATAATTTACATATAACAATTGAAGTGTTTCACATTAGTTGTGAGAAAATTGCTCATACCAAGACTGAGTGTTCTAATATTGCAATTAAAGCACTGGATTAGAAATGTTAAATAATCTCTGTTAACTACTGAGTTGTACTATGGCATGGGATTTATGATAGCCAAGAATCATTATAGAATTGATAATGATTTGACCAAATACAGTAGTCTTTTTAAAAATTTTTGTATTTTTGGTGGTTAATTTTTTAAATATGGTTTTCTAAGTGTCCACTCAAATTACTACCCATCCTCTAATTTTTATATATATATGTGTGTGTGTGTATGTATATACACATGTCCGTATATGAAACTATGTATAACTTCATATATACATATATCTGCATATATATATACACACATACATATGCATATATGAGGCTATGTATATCTTCATAGTCCTCTCTCTTGCCTTTAGCTTATATTTTCTTAATGCTGGGCTGGGCACAGTGGCTCACGCCTGTAATCCCAGCACTTTGGGTGGCCGAGGTGGGAGGATCACCTGAGGTCAGGAGTTCAAGACCAGCCTGGCCAACATGGTGAAACCCTATCTCTACAAAAATAGAAAAATTGGCCAGTCATGATGGTGGGTACCTGTAATCCCAGCTACCCGGGAAGCTGAGGCATGAGAATTGCATGAACCTGGGAGGCAGAGGTTGTAGTGAGGTGAGATCACACCACTGCACTCCAGCCTGGGCAACAGAAAAAGATTCTGTCTCAAAAAATTAATTAATTAATTAATTAAATAGATAAATATTTTCTTAATGCCTCACTTGCCAGTCAAAATGTCAGCTACCCACTGTTCTACTTTTTATTTAATACTGACTTGTCATCTCCATCTGGATTACAAACCTTTCAGAATGTGTACTAAGCTGGCATGACTTTATTTTGTATATATAATGCTTTACACTATTTTTAGCACAAGTAGGCAATTGCTAGCCAAAATTTTGATTGATATAAATGTGGAGTTCAATTTTTCAGAAACCTCCTGCAGCTTTATAGGATCTATGACCTATTCGATCTTCCCATAAATAAATAGGACTGTTCACATAATATGACACTCACTTAGAATGTTATTACATCAGCTTTTAAAGTCCATGCAAATATTCTTCTTTGCATAGCTATTTGTTACATACAATCATTCTCTAATTTTATAGTACCACCATCTTATATGATTAAGGTATTATCCAATGCACTTTTAAAACATGTAATACTTTACTATATTAACAAAATCATTGTAAATAATGTAAATATTTTGCACAATGATTTAATTCTAGAATACCTCATTTACCTTTTTCATAGTTCAGAGATTAAAATATACGCTTTACTTCAACAAGATGCCTTGTGATATTAACCACATAACCTGACCAGATATTTAAATATACACTAACACAGACAAAATTAATTTCAAATGCATGTGGGTTTTCTATTTAGTCATAAACTTTACTTGAATAAGCTAGTGAAACATATTGTAAAAGGAATGAAGTATTTTTTGACAGGAAATAGTTTATTACTTTAATTTACTCAAAAAAATAGTGCAATATATAAATGATAAGAGTAATATAAAAAGAAAAAAAATGTGGAATGATATTTTATGAGCCCTTGGCTGATACTTGTCAGAAGAATAGAATAATAAAATGAAAAGAAATATATAAATACAAAGTTTTGCAGAATGATTATTTTAACCCAAATATTAATATTTAGCTTCAAATGGACTCCCAAAAGTTTTTTTGGAATTATCTTCTGGATGTTAACCCAGTAGCACTCACTTTAATATAACAATGCCTGAAATAGAAGAAATATCTTTATGAAATTTATTATAAAATATTAAATAATTATTCATCAAGGGTTACTAAAGAAGGTTGAAAACCATAATCGTAAGGAACCTCCACCTTCCATTGAAAGTTAACATTCCACAAAAATCATGTTGTCCAATGCACGTGCAACCACAATGTTGACACATCATAAAGATAACATGGGATGATTCTGATTATTTCTGAGGCTCTTGCCCAAGTCTGCATTTTCAGGCCTCTGCTAGTCAACAAATGTGGTTTCTCCTTAGAGAATGAATGAATAACTGAATCAATTATCTTATGTTCTGGCAGTGTGTGTCTTATGCTTAAGGCTGGAAGTGCGTGTTTTGCCCTTAAGCCTGATTTTGCTTATGTTGATGTTGGGGTGATCAGACCCAACACTAGGTCTTGGGGGCGATGAAGTCCGGTGGAGTCAAAGGATTGAGAAAAAGACAGTTTGAGAAGTAAAGTGGGACCAGGGTGCCATCGTGATTGTGGAGGCTACAAAGGCCCTGAGCTCTGAGAGCTAATGCTATTTATTGGTAATCCAACAAAGAAACAGGTGGTGAGAATGTGGAGGTCGAAAGGGAGCATTGCATTAAGCACATGATTTACAGCTACGATGGTTTAGCATTTGCTCTGCTACTTGAGATAATGGAGAGCAGGTTCTTTTAATTCTAGATACAATGCATCCTAGGAGAGCAAGGAGCAAGGAGCCAGCAAGTCTAGACACATTCCAGAGCCACGAGCCCCGGATACTATCCAAGCCACGAGGGATTTTATACCCTGGGCTTAGATTATGGTGCGTCAGGGTAGCCTTCCACCCTTTAGCACAGAGCTTAATGTTCTAAAGTCCACAAGGGGTTTTAAACCCTGGCCCCGGGACATGTTCCAAGACTCCTTTACATTATGTCAGACATGCAAACCCTGACTCAGCTTCTCCCAACTCTCAGCTTTTACCAACATGTTGATAAATGAGATTTTGCATTTTCCTGAAACACAGTCTCTATCTGTGGTAAACATACAGACTTCAAGAACTCAGCCATATCTGACTTTTCTTTCCTACTGGGTTCCTAGTAATATTATATTTTCTTTCTCTCATCAATTGAAGGAAGGAGTGTCATATGATTACTTTGGGCCAATGAGTTTTGAGTAGAAATAATGTGCTTCAAATTCAGGCCAGAGCACCGAATTGCTGGTGCCTAATCCTTCACTGCCCTCTTCCGACTGCCTCAGTGATTTAGAAATTCACATAATCCAGAGAGTGGCCCCAGTCCCCAAGATGAAAACAGTTTCAGTAAACCAGTGCTCCTGGTGACTTTAAACACAAGATGTCTCACTCATGAACACATGCACAATGAGTATATAACACACACACACACACACACACACACACATTTTCTGGCTTAGCCACAGGCATTTTAAAGTGAGTTTATTATTCTAATATTCCAACACAGTCTACTCTAGCTTAATACCTTCCCTTAAAACTATATGGTAGCCAAATAACTCCGTTTTTCCTTATTCTCTATACCAGAAAACCTACATAATATTTCTGACACGTTAGACTGACGTCCCTTTGTGCTTTTTTATTCTTCTTTCTCTTATCCATCACCCTTGAGTTTGGAGATGATCATAAGAATTGGGTTGTTTGCTTAGAAACTGATAACTATTGATGAATTTTCTGGGTGCAGCCTAGGTGCTTAACTTGCATTATTGCCATTTTTATTTGGCCTAATAATCTGCTCTTTATTCTTTCCCAGACTCCTTTAGAATATCACTCAAATATCCCAACTACAACATTTTTGATAAGACTTGTTACCTACAAACATCCTTTCAGTTGCCATATTCCTTATTGCCTAAATTTTTTTTAACAATGATTACAGTCATGTGTTTTCTCCACATTTTGATTCTACTCTGGGTTTATGTAAATAGTAAGCAATTTAAACATTTATTATGATACCAAACAACATTTGTTTTTATGAGCAGTTCATCCATCAAGTAAATTGTGTGATTGGATTTAACTTTTTTTTTACTTATTTTTCCTGTTCTTTTTCTTTTATTTTAACATAAATTAATTGAGTGAACTGAGCAATAATTGAAAAGTCAAAATTTTGGAAACAAGACGTGGTTAAAATTCAGCATTTTGAAGGTAATGCAAGCTTATCTACAAAAAATAAGTGCAGTCAGGTTTGTTATAATACTTGCTTTGTAAATGTGACTGTGTTGCAAAACAATACACCAGGAAACAATGCAAACACAATGTCAATTGCAAGTTTGCTTATGTGCAATTTTGTCTGCAAGAAACATCAGGTGAGCCCAGAAAACTACACCCACCTGGACAGAGCCACATAAGAATACATGAAACACACATATGCACATATCCCAAACAAATACCAGTGACTTAAGTTCCCTGCATGTTCTGAGCTCACGCACTCACATCTGGTATCATCTATTCAGTCCAAATCAGATGACTCTCCTTCTATGACTTCCAATAACTCACAAATTGTAATCTTTCTTATGCAGATTTCTGTGAGTCAACTTCAGACCTTTTTCAAGGTCAAGCCACATTTTATATATATATATATATATATACACACACACACACATATATGTGTATATATATGTATATGTATATATATATACACATATATATACAATTTATTAGGTTAAAAAAGTGTTATTATGTTTTACATTTTTATTTTATGTGTTACCAAGGAAATTTTGAGGGTGGTACTCCCAACCTCCCTTTCTTCTCGTAAGTCTGTGGTTTTATTATGCAATTATACATAGCATGGTAATTTTTAAAGAACTCCTATAGCATGCTGATATGGTTTGTATATGTGTCTCCTCCAAATCTTATGTTGAAATTTGATCTCCAGTGTTGGAGGTAGGGCCTGGTTGAGGTAGATCCTTTGGTTCATGAGAGCAGATCTCTTATGAATGCCATTCTCACAGGAATGAGTGAGTTTGCATTGTGTTAATTGCTACGAGGACTGATTGTTAAAAAGAGCCTGGCAACTTCCATTCCTCTCTCATTCTTGCTTCCTTCCTCTCCCTATGTGATGCCTGCTCCCCTTCACTTTTTTTCATGGGTAGAAGTTTCCTGAAACCCTGCAGAACCATGAACAAAAAGGCCTATTCTTGCACTTATTCTAAAAAACGATGGAGTCTCGCTCCGTTGCTCAAGTTGGAGTGCAGTGGCGTGATCTCAGCTCACTGCAACCTGAGCCTCTGGGGTTCAAGCGATTCTCCTGCTTCAGCTTCCCATGTAGCTGGGACTACAGGCACGTGCTACCACGCCCGACTAATTTTTTTGTATTTTTAGTAGAGACCGGGTTTCACCGTGTTAGCCAAGATGGTCTCTATCTCCTGACCTCGTGATCCACCCCCCTCAGCCTCCCACAGTTCTGTGATTACAGGCATGAGCCACCACGCCCGGCCAATAAACCTCTTTTCTTTATAAATTACTCAGCTTCAGGTGTTTCTTTATGGTAATGCAAATGAACTATGACACATACTATAGCAAATAGTTGGTACTGGGACTAACAATGAAATGAGCAGGAGCTGAGAAGAGATGGATTCTAGCAGCCTATTCTGGCATTTATTCTAAGGGGAATGTGCAATAATGTAACTGTACACACAGGGGAGAGTCACTAAAATAAATCACTGTAGTACACATCAAACGATGTGAGAGTACTGTGTGGTACTGCAAGCAGACAATCCCAGTGTGCAACTACCTGAAACAGAAGTTGGCTCGATTCAGAATCGCAAGCAAACGACATTGAAGAAGCTGTCACACACACTAGCATAGTCCTCGGATCTTTCTGATAATCACAAATTGAAGAATGGCATTCACATGCATGACCCAAATGTTTCCAGTAACAAGGTAGTTCTTTCAGTACACTGCAAATACTAAGAGCAAATATTAACTAATTAAATATATGCTAGAAATTAGGAGAAAACCTGCTGGTGTACATTTTGAAAAAAAATGTGTTAAAACTATGAAAGCTGGACATTTGTATATACTAATTCTTCATGATATGGGAACATATATGAATATAGATTTAGTCATAGTTATCATAGTGCTAGATGTTGATTCGTATAAATTTTTAAAGCCATATTATGTTACACATATCAAATAAAAACAGAATTATAGCTTAGCAGCATATTTACTAAAATATTAACATATTTTTTATGCTGCTGAGCTATACTTGCAGATATGTCTCCACATTTTTTTTTTTTGGTCAGCATGTGTGTGTGTGTGTGTGTGTGCATGTTTATGTGTGTGTCTGTGTGGTATTTATTTTGGCTTATGCATTCCACGCTAAATCCCGTTCTTAGCACCATATTATCTGTAAAGCAGTAACTTTTTGAAATTTTCTTAGAATTCACCAGGAAAAATTGCTTCAGTACTGATTCTCTTTTTCTTTGTATGTTTTGCTATGGAAGGAAGTTTAAGAATTTTTGTAATACATAAGTCAGCTCTTAGATATTGATATGGAATTACGTGTGTATTAAGTGTAGTTATATTTGCAATTGAATTTAATCCAATAATTCAATTTAGGTATGAATTATTATATTTATCACACACATTTGAATACAAAAACTGAGAGGAAAAGCATCTATAGAGAATGCACTAAAATTAATACATGCAATATTATTGGAGTTCGGCGCAGTTGCTCACGCCTATAATCCCAGCATTTTGGGAGGCTGATGTAGGCAGATTGCTTGAGCTCAGGAGTCTGAGACTAGCCTAGGCAACATGGTGAGACTCTGTCTCTAATAAAAATACAAAAAAACTTAGCCAGGCATGGTGGTGTGTGCTTACGGTCCCAGCTACTTGGAAGGCTGAGGTGGCAGGATGGCTTGAGCCCAGCGGTCAGAGGTTGCAGTGAGCCAAGATAGCACCACTGCATTCCAGCCTGAGTGACAGAGTGAGACCCTTTCTCAAAAAATACAACGAAAAAAAAAAAAAGGAAAGAAAAGAAAAAAAAAGACAAAAACAATATTATTGCATATTTTATTTAAATAAAAATGTAGTTTATATGAAATTAATAAAGTCCTATTCACGTTTCGAACATAATACTTGTTTTTGCTTTACTGATTAACACCATTCTTTTAGAAATTAATTGTCAATATCCATCCATTTATTCATTATTTAACAGCACATATTTATTAAATGCATATACACACAGGATATCTGCATGTAATATGTATATAAGATATATGTATTTATATATATATACACAGTATATACATATATATACACAGTATATACATATATATACACACACAGAATATATATATATATATCTGTATGTTCTGCCAAGGGCGGTAAGATTTATTGAGTAAAGTAACATAGAGATAAAGATTAGGAAAAGCATCACTATATTTTTCTATATTAACCCTGTAAGGGTTACAGTTGAATAATCTAATCTAAAAAAGATATCAGAAGATGCCATGAAATACCTCAGACTCAAGTTTTCATGCACACAAAACAGTGAAAGCAAAGGACCTTAGGCTTAACAATGCCTGGAGCCTTTGCAGAATGCCAGAAGAATGGAACAGGAAAATAATCGACAAGAACAGAGCATTAATTTGTTAAAAGAGTTAATGTCTTGCCAGACTGTGTCTTGTAGGGCCCTGAAGACTTTGAATTTTTGTTGGCTTTTATCATCATAACTATGAGAGTGTGATGGAAATTCATTGGAAAAAATTAAACATAAGATGAGAGGATCTGACTTAAGAATTAAAGTGATCACTCTGGCTGTAGTGTTGAGAATACTCTTTGGGACAAGATGATCAATTACATTTCTGTTTCAATAATCCAGGAGATCAAGGTGGCTTGGATTAGGGTTGTGTTGGTGTATGTAGTAAGATGTTGTCAGAATTTGGATATTTTTGAAAGTAAATTTGAGGTGAGACAGAAAAAGAGGAATCAGAAATAACTTCACAAGTTCATGACCTGAGCCACTGTAATAATCAAATTACCATATACTGAGGATTAAAACAGAAATTTGAAGATTGAAGGAAAAATGTCAGTTCAATTTGGCGTGCTCTGAGTGATGTAGCTATTTATATTCAAATAATAATTTTTGAAACATATCATCAATCTTTTATTTAACTAAGCACTGCTCTTCATTTTGGAGGAAATAATACAATTTAAAATCTGAATTTCCTACTCAAGAAGTAGTATAAAAACATGACATTGATTTAACATACAACCTTCAGCAAAAATAAAGTTAACACAATTCCTTGGGAAATAAAATGCATATAGAGTTTATCCTGTTAGTCAATGTGATTTTCCATAGTTCGCAAGTATTATAACCAAGAACAACAACAACAAAACAACGAAAAGTTGAGTAAACCAGCTCAGTTTATGGTTGTGATGTTTTAAAAATCACAAATAAAATGTAACTTTTCATGCAAATCCATTTGATGACCATGAGCACAGTAGATTGTATCATTTATAAAAGAGAATAGTTTGACAAGCACATAATATCGAGTCTCCAACACAGTGGATTCTATTTTGTTTTAAAAAAAAGAAAGAAAACAAGTAGTCCTTAAATTTTCTTAGCTCTTTATAGCATATGTCACATGAAATTAAAGTTTTGCTTCCAAATATACTTTTGTATGTTGCCGTGGTATCATCTAGTACTGTTCATGGTCAAATAACAATGTCTTTTTTATTTTTAATTATACTTTAAGTTCTAGGGTACATGTGCACAACATGCAGGTTTGTTACATATGTATACATGTGCCATGTTGGTGTGCTGTACCCATTAACTCGTCATTTAACATTAGGTATATCTCCTAATGCTATCCCTCCCCCTCCCCCCACCCCACAACAGTCCCCAGTGTGTGATGTTCCCCTTCCTGTGTCCATGTGTTCTCATTGTTCAATTCCCACCTATGAGTGAGAACATGCGGTGTTTGTTTTTTTGTCCTTGCGATAGTTTGCTGAGAATGATGGTTTCCAGCTTCATCCATGTCCCTACAAAGGACATGAACTCATCATTTTTTATGGCTGCATAGTATTCCGTGGTGTATATGTGCCACATTTTCTTAATCCAGTCTATCATTGTTGGACATTTGGGTTGGTTCCACGTCTTTGCTATTGTGAATAGTGCTGCAATAAACATATGTGTGCATGTGTCTTTATAGCAGCATGATTTATAATCCTTTGGGTATATACCCAGTAATGGGATGGCTGGGTCAAATGGTGTTTCTAGTTCTAGATCCCTGAGGAATCGCCACACTGACTTCCACAATGGTTGAACAGAACAGAACAGAACAAAATAACAATGTGTTAAAGAAAGTTGGGGGCTTAGTCTACTCAGGCTGCTATAACAGAATACCACAGAGTGGGTACTTATGAACAACATAAATATATTGCTCACCCTTCTGGAGGCTGGGAAGTTCAAGATCAAGGCACCAACAGATTTGGTTCTGTGGAGGGCCTGCTCCCTCATAGATAGCCATTTTTTCACTGTAACCTCACATGGCTAAAAAGGTAAGGGATTTTTCTGTTGTCTCTTTTATAAGGGCACTATCCCATGCAGAAAGAACGCCTTCATGACCTAATCACTTCCCAAAGGCCCCTTCTCCTAATACCATCGCATGTTTTGGATTTCAGCAGATGAATTTTAGGGGGACATAGGCATTCAGTCCATTGCAGATGGCTGTATGCATCTGGGCATTGCAGAGAATTCCAGGATGAAAAAATTATATTGTAATCCATTAGCATTTCAAGGACATTTGGAAAGTAGATAAAAAAGAAAGTGAGGTGTAAGGGTGGACTCCAAGCCATGACCTGCAGAAAACTCCATGTTTTATTAAGAAAATCTGGAAGATGATGAGAAAAATATAGACTAAGATGAAGCAGCAAGTGAAGTAAAAATTAAATTAGGAGAATAGTGTGAATAAAGTTCAATGAAGAAAGTACTTTATGAAAAAGAATAAATACTCCTCTAATAAATATTGCTGATTAATTAGCAAATAGAGAATTGATATTGATCAATGATAAAAAAAATTAGCAGATTGGTGGAAATCACCTAATTGGAGTATTCATGTGCAAAGAAAAAAAGAAGAAAATGAGTAAAGACACACTATCACCACTTTTGACAATTTTCTTTCTGGAGAGAGGAGCAGAAAAAGAGAATTAATGAGAAAGGTTTAGCAAGTTTTTTTAATACGAGAAATAATAGCATGTTTGTTTATTCAAGGGGAGGTCAACACTGTGAAACAAAAGAAATCAAAGAAAATCACTGGAACAAAATCTCTGAATAAGTGAGAGAAGATGGGATTCAGTAGACACATAAATGCATCAGGCCGCCATAGGTAGATCACAGAGTTTATCTGCAGTTGTAAAAAGAAAGAATATGTTCTCAATACAAATAGGTGTTCAGATTTAGAGATAGGAAATTGTGGAAAGATTCTTGATTGTTTTGATATTTGCTATGGGAAAAAGAAAAAGCAGCAAAATCAATAGCTGTGGAGAGAAAGAGATTTTTGAATTAGTCATTTGAGAAATTGCTAGAGTGAATGGACAAAGAAAATAGATGAGGATTAGTGAACGAGAAAAGAAATAAAAAGTTTCTGAGGTTAGTGGTCATAAAGTTGAAGTGAGATCCATCATTGTGGTTGCTCCTTTATATTTAGCTGCATGCAGATGAGGAAGATAATGAAAGTTTTGTTCACTAGGATTTGGATTTTGCAAGGTGAGTATAAGTCTCAAGAGAGGCAAAAAATAGAAGGAGAAAAATACTAGAGTGATTACAATGCTGACCCTGGGAAATTAAAATGAATGGGTTTAGTATTTAGGACATAGGATAAGGTGTGAGTGACAGTAATGCAGTAAACCCAAGGGTGTTCACATTCCAGTATGGACAGAGAATCTCGGACCTGCTACTAGAGGCAATGAGTGTGAAAGGAAGCTTGTAGCAGTAGAAGAGTAAGTTTCTGGAAGTTGAGATAATGGATCATTAAAATACTGTTAATGACAATGAAATAGGACCACTGGTTTAAGTGGTTTGAATGAGAAAGCAAAATGTGAAAGTGTTAGCAAACACTTTTGTCAAACTTACCAGACAGTAGTCTAATAAATTTTTCAAACATATATACACATAAATTTATGTAATCTTCACCATAATACTATGTAGTAGGTGCACCTATTACATATATGTATAATAAAGGAATTATATGTATAATAAAGGAATTATAATAAAGGAATTACGTGTGTGTAAATTATATGTGTGTGTAATTTATATACATAAATTACATAAATATAAAGGAATTATGTGTGTGTAAATTATATGTCTGTGTATAATAAAGGAATTATATGTGTGTGTAAATTATATGTGTGTGTAAATTATATGTGTGTGTAAATAGTAAGTGCACCTATTACATATATGTATAATAAAGGAATTATATGTGTGTGTAAATAAATATATAAAAAATATGTGTGTGTGTAAATAAAGGAATTATATGTGTGTGTAAATATGTGTGTGTAAGGATTGACACAAGTAAACATTAACTAACTTGCCCAAGGGTACACAGCTATGTTGTGGTGGAGGTGGGTTTCAGTCAGAGAAAATTAGTTCTTCATTACGAGCTCTTCACATTTGGCTACAGATTGGGAAAGAGGGGGTTAAAGACATAGCTATTTAGATTATTTGAAATATTATCTATATGGCTTTAGAAATCACCAAGAATTAACTCAGAAGTGTGGGAGATTATTATAGTAAAACATAAGTCAAAATTAAAAAGTAATCATTAATAATTTGGGGATCAGCTGACACCTACCACAAAGAAGGTACTTCTGGGAAAAAGGAAGAAACCCAGAAGCAGTAAGGAGAACAGTGATCTCATCTCCAAAACCAACGGTAAGGGATATTTTGCATGAAAATAATTAAGAGGATTTTTATAGGAGGAAATATCATTGAGGAAAAGCCAGGTTCCAAATATAGCAAAAATGGGAAGGGAATCTTCCCCCCAAAATTTGAAGGTATAAGTCATTGTGAAGCTATCAGTTCAGAGGTCACAGCAAAAAGTTTAAGTGTGGAAGAGGTATAAGTTAAGAGAGAAAGAGGAATAAAAAGTTGAATGATGACCATAATTATGGAATGGTCATAAGTGTATTTTATAGAATCTTTAATTAATTGCATATTAACAAATATTGTTTTTAAAGGTACAAAAATTGCAACTTTGATTTTTCTGCTATCATGTAATGGAATTACAAAGTAAATAATAATAAAACTGTATACATAGACATTATTTGATTTCCAACGTGGGTTCCTTACAAGAATTGTGTGTGTGTTTGTGTATGTGTGTAGTTGATCCTTGAACAACAAGGGTTTGAACTGTATGGGTCCACTTATACATGAATTTTTATACATGGATTTCTTTCATTAAAAGTTACCCTGCATATGCCTGTCTTTTCTGCCTCCCCTTTTGTCTCCTCCTCTCCATGTTTGTCATGCTTGAGGCAAGCCCAACCCCTCCTCTTTCTCCTTCTCCTAAGCCTCCTCAATATGAAGACAATGAGGATGAAGACTTATGATGATCCATTTTCCTTTAACAAATAGTAAGTATATTTTTTCTTCCTTGTTATTTCCTTAATAACATTTTTTCCCTAGCTATTTTATTGCAATAATACCTTATATAATACAGATAACATACAAAATATGGGTTGATTATATAGGTTACCAGTAAAGCTTATTGTCAACAATAGGCTATTAGTAGTTAAATTAGTAGTTAAAATTTGGGGGAGCCAATAATTATATATAGATTTTCAACTGTGTGGGGGTTGGGACCTCTAATCCTCACATTGTTTAAGAGTTAATTGTGGACTTAGCCAGAAATTCTTTGTCTTAACTTGATACAATATATCCATGTAACAAACCTGCATATTTGCCACTTATATGTAAAATAAAATAAAATAAAAGTTGAATTTTTAAAAAAGAGTCAATTTTATATTGAAATGCTAAACACTTAAAATTCTGACTTAAAAAAATTTAATAATAAAATAATAAATAATAATAAAAGTAAATATTTGTGATAGATCAGCAAATAGTAAACATGTTAATTTCAGTATCCATATATAGTCCAAAAATAGAATAAAGACTATAAATATAGATATCATGCTTATAATATGCAATGAATTGATGTTGTTTCTCTGTACACTTTTCTATTGATTCTAAAATTTTACAACTAACCTGTATTATTTGATAACCAACAGAAACATTTTAAAAATGTGTTGATAATCATACACCATACAACAGAATGTAAAACAGCCTGAGGGGGAATATTGTGTGTCAATGCAAAGTGAAATATGAAAATTTCTATTCTATTCATCTGCCTTTGAGATATCAGTGTGAAAAAGAAAAAAACACGTATTCAGACTCAGCCAGCCACAGCTCTAAGTGAAGTGAAATGGTGAGTAATGCACATATGGAATCCACCCTAGAAGTATACACTAAAATATGATGTGTCTTAGTATGTAATATTTTAGAATAATGTACTATTTTAGCATAAAATATTCTCTACATATTTGAATTAGATGATAAGTTAAAATTAGGTATGTTTTTGTGGCCATTAACCGTGATTTTTACTATGATACAAGGAGCCTGATGCTAGCATCTGTGGATCTTAGGGTTTTGCATTTCACTTTGCTGAGGAAGTGAGTGCCCTATTCAGGTTTCCAAAGCTGCACAGGGTAGATGTCACCTCCTGTACTGATAGTCGCTGAAGAAACTTAACCCAGTACACCCTTTCACGGTACATGAAGTGTCCTGTTCTAACATCAAGCACTTTAAGAACAGAAGAAGGCTGAGAAAGAATGATTTGTCATCTAAGCGGACATTTGATTGATATCTATAGACCACTAAGGACTAAGGCAAAAGGACGATTTTTCTCCCTTGTACAGACTTAAAGCAGAAGCAATGTGGAAAAAAAAAAAAAAAAAAAGCTGGGCATGGTGGCTCATGCCTATAATCTCAGCATTTTGGGAGGCTGAGGTAGGCGGATCACTTGAGGTCAGGAGTTTGAGACCAGCCTGGCCAACATGGTGAAACCCTGTCTCTACTAAAAACACAAAAATCAGTGGGCCATAGTGGTACACACTACTTGGGAGACTGAGGCAGGAGAATCTCTCGAACCCAGGAGGTGGAGGTTGCAATGAGCCGAGACCATGCCATTGCACTCCAGCCTGGGCAACAAGAGTGAAACTTCGTCTCAAAAACAAACAAACAAAAAACCAATAAACAATTCTTGCTTCTATTGGAATAAAACATTCCACCATGCATTTTATACAAATAATGCCTATGAATAGTTGTGACCCCAAAGATTCTAACAGTTAGCATAGACAGAAATCATTGTATTGTGCTTCACTTTATTGTGCTTTGCAGGAAGGGCATATTTTATAAATTGAAAGTTTGTGGCAACTCAGCATGAAAAAATCCATTGGCACCATTTTTTCAACATCGGGTGCTCACTTTATGTGTCTGTTTCTATTTTGGTATTTATTGCAATATTTCAAACTTTTTATTATTATTTTAACTGTTATGTGATAGGAACAATATTTCAAATTTTTTATTATTTCAAATTTGGAAATACTATCGGAATATTTCAAAGTTTCATTATTATTTTATCTGTTATGTGATAGGTGATCTTGGGTGTTACCATTGCAATCGTTTTGGGAATCCACAAATCACACCTATATCAGACAGTAAACTTAGTCAATAAGTGTTATGGATATACTGACTGCTCTGCAGACCAGCCATTCCCCCATCCATCCCCCTCTCCGTGGGCCTCCCTATTCTCTGAGATACAATAATATTACAATTAGGCCAATTAATAACCCTTCCATGGCTTCTAAGTGTTTAAATGAAAGGAAGAGTTATAGGTCTCTCACTTTAAATCAAAGGTCAAAAAATAGAAATGATTAAGCTTAGTGAGAAAGCCACGTCGAAAGCTGAGATAGTTGAAACTCAAGACCTCTTGCACCAAATGGCCAAGCTGTGGGTGTAAAGAAAAAGTTCTTAAAGAAAATTAAAAGCGCTACTCCAGTGAACACATGAGTAATACGAAGGCAAAATGACCTTATTGCTGATATGAAGAAAGTTATAGTGGTCTAGATAGATAAAACCAGCCACATTTTCTTAAGCCATAAGTCTAATCCAGAGCAAGCCCCTAACTCTCTTCAATTGTTTTAAGGCTGAAAGGAGAGTGGAAGATGCAGAAAAAAAGTTTGAAGTGAGCAAAGATTGGTTCATGAGGTTTAAGGGAAGAAGCTGTCACCATAACATAAAGGTACAAGGAGAAGCAGCAATTACTAATGTAGAAGCGGCAGGAAATTACCCAGAAGATACAGCTAAGATCATTGATAAAGGTGTCTATACTAAACAATTGACTTTCAGTGTAAATTAAACAAATTTTTAAGAGAAGATGCCATCTAGAACTTTCATAGCTAGAGAGGAGATGTCATGACTTCAAAGCTTTAAAGGGCAGGCTGACTCTTTTATTAGGAGCTAATGTAGCTGGACTTTGAGCAGAAGCCAATCTTCATTTACCAAAATGTAAATCCTAGGCCTGTCAAGAATTATGCTAAATGTACTCTGCCTGTGTTCCAGAAATGGAACAACAGAGCCTGGATGACAGGACATCTGTTTACACAATGGTTTACTGAATATTTTAAGCTCACTGTTAAGTCCTACTTCCGTTACACACACAAAATTCCTTCAAAATATGACTCATTGACAACGCACCTAGTCACTCAATAGACCAACAATGTACCCAAATCACCCAATAGATGACTGTGATGGAGATATAAATGGAGATTAATGTTGTTTTCTTGCTTGCTAACACAGCGTCTATTCTGCAGCCCATGAATCAAGGTTTAACTTCTACTTTCAAATTTTATTATTTAAGAAATACATTTCATAAACCTATAATTGCCATAGATTGTGATTCCTCTAATGGATCTAGAAAAAGTAAATTGAAAATATTCTGGAAAGGATTCACCATTCTAGATGCCATTAAGAACATTTGTGATCATGAGAGGAGGTCAAAACATGAACATTTGCAGAAGTTTGGAATAATTTGATTTAAAACCTCAGGGATAACTTTGATGGGTTCAAGACTTCAGTGGAGGAATTAACTGCATATGTGATGGAATTAGCAAGAGAACTAGAATTTTAAGTGGAGGCTAATGATGTGACTGAATTGCTTCAATCTCAGGATAAAACTTGAATAGATGAGGATTCAATTCTTAAGGATGAGCTAAGTAAGTGATTTCTTGAGATGGAATCTACTCCTGGCAAAGATGCTGTGAACCTTGTTGAAATGACCACAAAGTCTTTAGAATATGACATAAACTTAATTGATAAAGCAGCAGCATGTTTGGAGAGGACTGACTCCAATTTTGAAAGAAATGAAGTCAATTTTACTGTGGGTAAAATGCTATCAAACGGCATTGCATATTATGAAAAAAATTGTCTTGAAAAAAACAGTGGCAATGTGACAAATTTCACTGTTATCTTATTTTAAGGAATTGCCACAACTATTCCAGCCTTCAGCAACCACCACCCTAATCAGTTAGCAGCCATCAACATTGAAGCAAGACTCTCCACCAGCAAAAAGATTACAATTCTTTTAATGCTCAGAGGATTGTTAGCATTTTTTAAGAAATAAAGTATTTTTAACAAGCTATGTACTTTTGTTAGAAATAATGCTATTTCACACTTAATAGACTGTGGTATTATGTAACATAACTTTTATATGCACTAGAAAACTTAAAAAATCATGTGACTTGCTGCATTATTTGTTTTATTGCAGTGGTCTGGAATCCAACCAGAAATATCTCAGATGCAGGTCTGTATCTAAATCCTTAATTGTATCTAAGTGCATAATGCTTTTTGTATAGATAATACAACAGTTTGTTTCAGCAATCTGAGAATTTTATAATCAACGTCTAAATTACACTGGTATTTAATGTGGTGATAACTGTGGTTGGGAGGGATATTGAAATAAAGAGTTCAAATAGGAGATAAAAACCTCACTCATGTTACACAGTTTTTTAGAAGCAAAGGTTGCTTCCAATTTAAAGGGCCCAAATTACTTTTTTTCCCCCGATTGTAGATGTGTTTTTATTTCTAGGTCTAAAATCAATTACTCTTGGCACAGAGTAATTAAGTGAACCAATTAGATGTTGATCCAAATTAAGACCACACTTCCTTTGAAACATTCTTGAACTAAACATTGACTATCAACTCTCTATTATTAGTATCTTTTCTGTCTCTGTTCTGGTTGTTTTCTGGAAAGGAACAATGCATGCTATATAGAAAAAGAAATTACTGATATATTTTAATTGTGTGTTACTCCCAGAGGCTGTACATTTTAATTCACAAAGAAATACACCTGGCTATCTAAGTCAGATGTCAACTCTTGTACTCAGATTAGCTTCATTTAAATCATTTAAACACCTATCATACTATAAATTGATTTGAATTTCTCTCTGCTGTAGCTCTGAATTATTTTGTTGTTCTCTCTCTGGCTTATTGTATAAGGTACAATTTTGCCTAATATTCTTGCATTAGTTCATGATTTTCTTAAATCCTTATCTGAACTAACAACGTAGTTGGATTTCTCAAGGAATTGGAAAAGTTTAATGTTATGAGATGAAAAAGCCAAATCAAATAAAGTCACAATAAATAAGTCTGAAATCATTTCACTAGAATCACTATGTATTGTTGTATATGACTAAAGAAACTACAGGTTGTATTAGTCCATTTTCACGCTGCTGATAAAGACATACTTGAGACTGAACAATTTACAGAAGAAAGAGGCTTAATGGACTTACAGTTTCACATGGCTGGGGAGGCCTCACAATCATGGCAGAAGGCAAGGAGGAGCAAGTCACGTCTTACATGGATGGCAACAGGCAAAAAGAGAGAACTTGTGCAGGGGAATTCCTGTTTGTAAAACCATTAGAGCTCATGAGACTTATTCACGATCAGGAGAACAACACAAGAAAGACCCGCCCCTGTGATTCAATTACCTCCCACTGGCTCCCTTCCATGAAAGGACACATGCGAATTGTGGGAATTACAATTCAAGATGAGATTTGGGTGGGGACACAGCTCAACTATATAATTCTGCCCCTGGCCACTCCCAAATCTCATGTCCTCACATTTCAAAACCAATCATGCCTTCCCAATAGTTCCCCAAAGTCTTAGCTCATTCCAGTATTAACTCAAAAGTCCACAGTCCAAAGTCTCATCTGAGAGAAGGCAAGTCCCTTCTGCCTATGAACCTGTAAAATCAAAAGCAAGTTAGTTACTTCTTAGATACAATGAGGGTACAGGCATTGGGTAAATACAGCCATTCCAAGTGGGAGAAATTGGCCAAAAGAAAGGGGCTATAGACCCCATACAAGTCCAAAATCCAACAAGCCAGTCAAATCTTAAAGATCCGAAATTGTCTCCTTTGACTCCATGTCTTACATCCAGGCCACGCTGATGCAGAGGTGGGTTCCCATGGTTTTCGGCAGCTCTGCTTTTGTGGCCTGCAGGATATAGCCCCCCTCCTGGCTGCTTTCACCAGCTGGCATTGAGTGTCTGTGGCTTTTCCAAGCACAGAGTGCAAGCTCTTGGTAGATCTACCATTCTGGGGTCTGGAGGACAGTGACCCTCTTCTCACAGCTCCACTACATTGTGCCCCATTAGGGACTCTGTGTGGGGGCTCCAACCCCACATTTCCCTTCTGCACTGCCCTAAAAGAGGTTCTTTGTGAGGGTCCCACCCCTGCAGAAAACTTCTGCCAGGGCATCCAGGCATTTCCATACATCCTCTGAAATCTAGGCAGAAGTTTCCAAACCTCAATTCTTGAGTTCTGTGCACCCACAAGCTCAACACCATGTGGAAGCTGCTAAGGTTTTGGGCTTCTACCCTGTGAAGCAACAACCTGAGCTGTACCTCAGCCCCTTTTAGTCATGGCTGTAGTAGTTGGGACACATGGCACCAAGTCCCTAGACTGCACACAGCAGAGGGAGCCTGGGCCCAGCCTGTGAAACCATATTTTTCTCCTAAACCTCCAGGTCTGTGATGGGAGGGGCTGCTGCAAAGGTATCTAACATGCCTTGGAGATATTTTCCCCATTGTCTTGGTGATTAACATTGGGGTCCTAGTTACTTATGCAAATTTCTGAAGCTGGCTTGAATTTCTTCTCAGAAAATGAGATTTTCTTTCCTATCACATTGTCAGGCTGCAAATTTTCCAAACATTTGTGCTCTGTTTCCCTTTTAAAACTTAATGCTGTTAACAGCACCCAAGTAACATCTTGAATGCTTTGTGCTTAGAAATTTCTTCCCCCAGATACACTAAATCATCTCTCTCAAGTTCAAAGTTCCAAAAATATCTAAGGCAGTGGCAAAATGCCACTAGTCTCTTCGCTAAAACATAACAAGAGTCACCACCTTTGCTTCAGTTCCCAACAAGTTTCCTATTTCCATATGAGACCACCTCAGCCTGTACCTTATTGTTCCTATCACTATCAGCATTTTTGTCAAAGCCATTCAACAAGTCTCTAAGAGATTCCAAACTTCCCCACATTTTCCTGTCTTCTTCTGAGCCCTCCAAACTGTTCCAACCTCTGCCTGTTACTCAGTTCCAATGTCGTTTCCACATTTTCAGGTATCTTTTCAGCAGCGCCCCACTCTACTGGTACCAATTTACTGTATTAGTCTGTTTTCATGATGTTGATAAAGACATACCTGAGACTGGGCAATTTACAGAAGAAAGAGGTTTAATAGACTTACAGTTCCACATGGCTGGGGAGGCCTCACAGTCATGGCAGAAGGTAAGGAGGAGCAAGTCATGTCTTACATGGATGGCAATAGGCAAAATGAGAGAACTTGTGCAGGGGAACTCCTGTTTATAAAACCATCGATCTCATGAGACTTATTCACGATCATGAGAACAGCACAAGAAAGACCCGCCCCTATGGTTCAATTACCTCCCACTTACTCCCTCCCACAACATGAGGTGGGAGTTGTGGGAGTTACAATTCAAGATGAGATTTGGGTGGGGACACAGCTAAACCATATCACAGAGGTTCGATATGTTTTGCAATATCATTATATTTAAATGCATGTGGATGTATTTGTCTCTCAAAGAGAATATTTCTTTCTCCTTTTTTCAAAGATAACTATGTTTTTACTTGAAATCAAAGACGATAAAAGTGAATTCATACAGAAAGCCATGTATCTCTCACACTATTTATTTAAAATGGATTCAGCCCAACAATCTTTGGGTTAAAAGTACTATATGCCAACCTAAGATAATACTGTTCCCTGATCTCATCTGTGTGTGTCATGTGTGTGCATAGCTTTCAGATTTAGGATTCTATAACCACGATGTTCTGAAAACATAATGTGAAGACACATTACCCCACTGGTCAATGCCCCACCCCTTCAATGCAAATATTTCAGCCTCTTTTCATCTGGAGACAATTCAATAGCCTTGGAACATTCTCTGGAATATTTTCCACAATGAGCAAGATCTCTTGTCTCTTGTATACTACATCGGCTTGTGAAATGTCATCTTTCAAATCAGTAGGTACATACACTTACACACACTGAAATGACTATACATGGATCCTTCTCATTTTAGGTATCTTTTTTTTCTTCAACTATGCAAATTTTCCTTCGCCATGAAATATGTAAAAACAGAATCTTATACTCACTTCTAAAATGTATAAGCTATATGAAACAAACAAACAAAAACAGAAATTAAAGCTTGGGAAAATAGAAATCGATGAAAAGATTGAAACACCAAGATTCAAGAAAGACCTGCATCAAATGTCAAAATCTTAAGCAGTAGAAACCCAAATAACATTTTTTCAGAACACTAAACAGCAGTATTCAGACCCAGTATGTCTTTGTTTTGGACCTCACTAAATTCTAAACACTGGAAGAAAGAAATTGCTCAATCAAGTGTTTAATTCCGGATGAATCAGTGAAAGCTAAGAATGCTTGGGTCACACAGCACATGTGTGACCACAGGTCTGCCGCAAGAGATTCTGGGGCTGATGTTAATTTATCTCCCCAATAGGTGTCTTTCTCTAATAACAGATAAATTTGAATAGGTTGCAAACCGCTACCTTGTAAGGGATTTTGTAATATACTGAGTATATATTCTTCTTTGGGAACTTCTCTGATAATATGAGAACCTCAGAGATCTCTTATTGTACCCACTCTCACCCCACTCTGACGTAAAACTTAAGGCCAAGTCTCAATTTAGTTTCCAGTGCTGCTTATTTATAAATATATTTGTTTTGACATTTCTCCTAATTCCTAATAAATAACATATTCTCTACTTTGAAGAGACTTGTGTCTCCAACCCAGACAAGGAGTTCATGCAACAGACATAGTATGCAAATAATGAAGAAACCAACACTGAAGGAGATTTCTAGGCAAGCTAGAAGCTAGCTTGTGAAATGTGTCTAACCTCATTGGGTCAACCCGAACTTGGAAGAGTTTAAATATTTTCAATAACTATAGCAGGGAATTTATAGGTGGAGCTAGGAGAACATGAAATTGAGAGGAAGAAAACCTAAAAAGTGGGAATAGGAAAGTGGTGGTCTCTTTCCACAGTGATTTCCAGTAGGATCAAGCTGAATGGTGAGCCTGTCTATAAACATTGATGGGTCTGGCACAGATTTCTTAATTTTTAATAAGAAACTTCTAAACTCAGTTTTTTTCTCTAAAAAAAAATGCAATATTAACTTGGGGAAAGGTACTTTCTAAGCACATAGAACTCATCTATACTTAACCTGCCAGAAGTTTTTCGCTGGCTGACTCATGCCTTGGATCTTTCATTGACTTCAAATACTTTTTCTTCTTACTACTCTCTAGCATGCTATCTTTCTTCGTGTTATATTCTGCAGTGATCTTCATTAACTGCCCAATGTCAAACTATGATTTTTATAAGGATTGCCATACACTTAGATGTTTACATTACTACATAATATGAATGTGAGTTACATACTGGCTTTTTCTACAAGTCTGTTATACATTAATATCTATAATTTAGTTTCTGCAATATATTCCCTATTTTTGAATAAGAATTGGGTTTCCTGTTGCTCTTCAAAAAACTAAATCAATATTATTCTATCCTAATAGATAGACTAATTATTACTGGAAGAAAGATGCTGATAATGATGCCATGCTGTATCAGTGTAAGGTAAATTATAATATTACCATACAACCTGGGATATTTACTTAATAAATTTAACCATTCTAGATAATTCAATAAGAATGATTTTCCTCAGCAGAATTGCTTTAAAAATTACAAACTTTATCGGCCAGACTTCTACACTTAACCACTTGCTGGACCAGTCGATGAGCCCCGTTGCCTCTGTAAATCAAATTGATTGATGCCGAGGGCATATCACTTGCCCATGGCAGGTCAGTTCTCTCCCTGGATGGCCATTAACTTCAGCTTCCACCACTTGAATTTTACTTAGAAAAATTGAGGTGTCTTTCTTTCAAAGCTTGTTATGCCATGTATGCTTACAATTACAGCAATGTCACTTAAATGTTATGAAAATAAATTGAGATGCATTCAAAATAGAAGATATTCATTATTTTACATTGTTTTGTAAGGCAATACACATAATATATGGGATAATAATTGTGGACCAGATAACTATGAAAGATTGGGGATGTAATGATATAAATGCTTCTCCACTGAGATTGCCACATAGTATTTTCATATCCTCTCTACAGAGTGAATGGATTAAACCCAAAAGCAATAAATGATGTATCATGAGTATGTCTTATGTAATGATTATAATATCAATTGTCATTAGGCCAATCTGTCTGCAAAAATGTATTCTCTTCATAAAAATGTATGTATTATTGTATAATACATTATATCAACACCTATCTGTAGGTGTATGCATGTACCTATGCACAATCATAAACACACATACCCAATACATATATGTGCAATGCTGCATATATGTTTACTATGCACTTTTGAACTCACTATTTCAAGGAACCAAACAAACAAAAATAGGGGTTTATTCTAATTGATTCAAATATTTACTTCTAGTTTACTTAGTCTTTGTAGATACATTTAAAAAAACACTCACCAATTACTTTTTCAGGATGGTAAATTTGAAGTTTTTAGACTGATGCCACAGTTTACTGGTTGTTTTTAAAGACAGAGAGGTGAACTGGGTTATCTTTGTTTTATATCTTTTATCACTAACATTATATTTAAAAATGAAGTATAAAATTGTAGCTTAGGAAACAATTCTCCTAATGCTCTTAAGTCACTATCACATTGAATCTTGCACATTTTGAGGAAAATAGGATTTTTTTTTTTTACTCTGCATAAGTGTTTTATCACAAAGAACATAGAAGCATATATAAAGAGGGTTAACTTTTTTTTTCTTGATAATCCAGGAAAGACTATGTTCTGGTATCAGCCAAGTTTTAACAAAACATTTTATCATTTTTCATAATATAGATGACCCCTTTGAAATACAACTTTCTACTTTGATGATGTCAAAGCAAAAATTGCATCAATATTACATAGGCAAGGAACGTTTTATTCAAGAGGACAGATAAGAACTCAATTTGAACTCAACTACAATGGAGTAAAAGGCTGGAGGATTTTAAAAGTTGGTGAAGGAGTTGGGGGAGTGGGGGAGATCATAAGCTATTTTTGCTAGTAGGTGTTCCCAAAGGAAAAAATAAACTTTCCCATATCTTTATCACAGGAGTGATATGCCCACTGAAGTTAGGCTCCTACACTCCTACAAAGACTGGGAGATAGGAGTGCTATCATTTTTGATATTTACACTTCAAGAAGATGGTTCCCAGATCCTGGAGAAAGAAATTCCTGGTTTTAAATAGTAGCGAGAGGATTTTAAATAGATTTACATACATCTCAAAGGAACAGATAATGAATTTATAATAACAAGTTTTCTAAAAAATGTTCTAAGAAAAGGGAACTCAGAGATTAGAAATAAGAAAAAGCCTGTATAAAGTTTAGTCAAGCTGAGAGGAACACTAAGGCTGCTTTGATTAATAAAAATATTCTATTTCTTCAGTAGACAATATAGTAGTGACTAACCACTTGTGGATTTTGAGGTCGTGAAATGTGGGTATTGTGGCTGAAGTCATTGAATATTTCCTTGTATTTAAATCTAGTTGAGGTAAATTTAAATTAATTAACAATAAGTAGCTAGTGGCTACAGTATTTGGCAATACATATATATGGATACATAATCAATGGTTATTATCTTGAACAAAAGTAAAATCTTAAGTTAAAAATGAAACATAATTGATATATAAAGCACCTGCCTTTACATTTAGGATAGCTTATGTACTAATTTGTGTTGCTACTCTGTATTATTTGTTTGTTGTCATGTGATTTCACACGATGAATAATCAAAAGTCACTAACTAAACACACCCTGACTTATTAATTTGCAAATATTTGTTTTCAATTATTCATTTTCCACACACCCAAAGGGTACCAGTGCATGAGGAAATTCCATGAGAGAGAAAAGTAAATAAACTTCCATATTTTGCATTTCTGCTTTGGTTACAACATCATTCCACATTCAGTGCTGGAGTTACATAGCACTATATTTCAAAACCAACCTTTCTATAAAAAAGGTGTCTATCTGTTGTTTATCACACCTTCTTTTCTGAATTAATGATATGGGTAAATGTCCAGGCCCATAATTATTTACCCATTGCTTAATCCAGTTTTGTTGCAGGAGACAGAAATTTCCAGAAGAAATTACTCTGCATCCTCATTCTTTCTTTTCTCTTCCTTTTGTTTAGGAGAGATATATACCCTTACCCCAAGGTCAGCCTGTGTCCCACTGTTAGCATCTCCTTTCACAGCTGTGTTGCCAGGACCTGGATTTGCCATCAATTCCTCTCCAACCTGTGATGTCAACTGCTCTTTCCGCTGACTCCTAACTTCCAACCCAAGTCTAAAGTCAAACTGATGTTTTTCCCAGCCAGGAATGACAGAAACCAACAGTGGCGGCAACAACAACAACTAAAAAAACAACAGACACTCTCATGGTTAAGGAAGTTGCTCTGATTTTCATGTGTTGAAATACATATAAATGCATGTAAGAATTATAAATATGTATAAGACTTAAGGACAGTCTACATTCCCAGAATCTTTTATCAAACATCTTCTAGAAAAAGCAAACAAGCAAAAAAAAAAATTAACCGAGTCTTACTTACAGATATAGAGGTAAAAATCCTAAGAAACAAAAAAGAAAGAGAGAGAGGGGAGAGAGAGAGAGAGAGAGAAAACAAAGAAGAAAGAAAAGAAAGAGAGAGAAGGAAGGAAGAAGGAAGGAAGAAGGAAGGAAGGGGGGGAGGGAACTATAATACCAAAAGTTTAATATAATATTCTCAAGTAGAGTGTATAGCAAAAATGAAAGCATGCTTTATCATTTGTTAATGTAATTCATCATTTTATTAAGGAAGGAAAATATGTGAAAAGTTAGAACTGTATCCCAAAAGACAGTACAACCTGGAGAAGAAAAGCTCAAAGTAATCAGATAATAGAAGTTTAGAACTTGACTTTACTACATCCTTGCTGTGTCATCTAGTCCACATTTTCTAATTTCTCTGTACCTATTTCCTTATCTGTGAAATTGGAATAGCAATATTGCCTCAGAGAGTTGTTTAGAGGACAAAATATTCTTTAAAATTTAAAGCATTTTATTGAGTATCTGACCTATGATAAATCCTCAATACATATTAAATAGTATTAACGTTATATTATTTAATGTGTGCATGTATGTATTTTCTTTCTACTTCAGTGTCAGACTTCTCTGGGGTCCTTCCTTACTCACTTCCCTACTACTATCGTCGACAACCTCATTCACTCCCAAAAGATTGCTTTTCAGATTTGACTGGCAAATCTTTGTTACAGTCCAGATCTCTATAAAGTTTCAGTCTCATCTGTGTTCCCAACTACCTATTAGCTATAACAACTAGGTTGTCTTTCCAAAGATCAATATATCAAATCTAACTACCACTGTCTGCCCTTCCTTCATTTTAACATCATTTCAGCTTGTTACTTACGCATTCTCTACCTTAGTTAAAGCAATCATGGTCCTGTCTCTCAAATTAAAAATCTCAGAAATACTTTTTTCCTCCCTTACCAAAATAATACTGCTGTTGTTCATATAAAATAGGCAAAAGGGATAAACAATAACCCAGGACAGTCTTTGGCGCTTTCCTGGGAACCAAGAGCAAGCATTGTTTCCTTATTAGTGACTGAAGGAGTATAACAAGAAGTCGCCGATGAAATGTGCATTTGTTCATCTGTCACCTTCTTTTCATTTCATTTTCCAACCTATGGTTTGAATCAGGCTCTATAAACTGTTTCCCAGGGCGCACAATTTGCCTCTGATTTTCTAGCTTCCCAATTAATCTTTCATTGCTTAAAATATGCAATGGGATTTATTTAAAATAGTTTGTGCTTTACAACTTTTTAGTATGTTTCCAAGGACTTCAAAATAATCATCTACCACATTTTTCTCTCTTCTGTCTCTTGATTTTGATGCACTCATTTTATTTTCTGATTACTCCCAAACTTACACATTTTCCAAACAACCCAGGACATTTCTCACACCCTTGGCTCTACATACACGGGTCTCCATTTCTTGAATAGCTTTCTCCCTTTTCCCATATGTATAAATACTGATTTTACCTTCCTTGAGGCCCAGATAAAGCATTATCCCCTCTATTAAAATATCTCTTTCCTCACCAAACTAAATATGGTTTTTGCACTAAAATTAATTTCTCCCTCTATATTCAAAAAGCATGTCTTATAAAATTATCAATGTTTTTATTATTTATTTTTTCCTAGTGGAGAGATAGCTCTTATCAATTGTGTATTATTTTTAAAAAATCTGTACATTGACATAATTAATATGACTTGCCTTCACTGATCCTTATGTACATAATTAATATTTTGAAATTTGTGCATCATTCAGGAAAACATACTATTTAATGTTATTATTTACTTTTGAAAACAATATGCAGTCTCTAGTAAAAAATTTTATTTACTGTTTCTTAACTTTAATGTGAAGTAAGATCAAGACTAAAAAACAAAATATTAACATACCTATATACCTACCCATTTAATAACTTAAATATAATTCAATATATTATAACTAATTTTTAAGAGATTAAAAAATATTTTATTTTATCAGACACTCAAGTATTAAATTTTCATATTCATCCTACTCTTTATAGTAAGCTCTAGCATTTTAGGGGTTGGGCTGCCATCTAGTGGAAATTTTAAGTCTTAACTAAAAAATCTATATTGGTATAGCTTGCTCATTTATGTTATAAGCATGTTAATAAACATTCTGGTTGCACAGGAGAAAATGTACTAAATTAAATTAATGAGCTGAAATGTAATAGAAAATAAACTTAAATAAATATTTAAATTAGACAAGTATGCATTTCTGCTTGCCTTAACCATCCATTTGTACCACAATAAATTTAATACTGTGAATATAAAGAAGGCCATAAAAACTCAACAAATAGACAAACAGACAATTGGTTACTGTGTGAACACAATTAGGATTTTTTAACCCTAAGTTATAAACCAAGATTTGCTTTTACTGTCATACAATTACAAAACCTCTACATAAGATTCAAAACAAACCACAAGTAGTCTTGAAAAAATACACTGGGAAGAAATTACGTTCTATTTCTTTTCTGATTACCCAATTGCACATTCATTTCTCAGTTATTTCTTCTTGAAATACCTTGTTTGGTGCGGTAATACCTTACTGTTTACCGTACTTAATGAAATACAACTAGAGTAGATAAACTCAGAAACAAATGTAAAATAGAGTACTCAGATATGAAATAAAATATTGTCAAATATTGTTTTAGAAAGACTTGTATACAAACATTTCAAAACTGATTATACCAAAAATTTTTAAATGAAATTATTGAAGATAACCGTTGGTTGGTAGAGTTGATATGTTAATATTCTAGAGTGCAGATCACATCCTTAGTTTAATTATCGACACAAACTCACAGGAGGTGCATTTTTATCTAATGAGGTTGTTATTCTTGTTGGATATTTTTTATTTCCAAAAAATTAAAATTTAATCTCACCATAATGGGATGTTTGCCTAGACATGCTAGGCTTGACAGAGATGATTTATGATTCTGAAAATAAAACTAAATTGCACAGAGCCCTTGAGGAACCTAAAAGCAGAATGTGTTAGAGAAGTGAGGGATACATTGTGAAGCAGGAAGGCTCAAGAGCTGTTCCAGTTCCATTCTTAATTAACAGTATGGTTTAAATAATAATAATAAAATAATCATAATCATAAGCCACATTGTAAAGCAGTTTTCATATCACATATTATTGAATCCTCACAACAATGAGATGATAAGCATTCCTTTACTATTAGTTTTGTAGAAATCACAAAACAGGCTCAGAGATACAAAATAACTTTGCCAAGTGCAAACAGCTAGTATATGCCACAGATGGAACATTCAGGAAGACTACTGGGATTCGGCTTCCTCATTGAAAAACAATATTCTGTGAATCCTATTTAGGATTTTAGTTTTCTATGCAGGTGAATCATAATAGGTTTACTTTATTACAGAACCAATTAGTATTTTAAAATTAATCTGTATTTGTTTTGTTAGGATTTAACATAAATAAAGAATATACATAAAAATATATGTGCCTGGAAAAAATAAGGTACAACAAAGAGCCATGGCTATAACTATAATCAGTATTCAAGAAGCCTCCATCAATGCATCTATAAATATGAAAGCTTTCTGCAACTGACTTGGGTGTAAACTTTACACTAAAATTTATAATAATTATCTCCTTTTTTTTTTGAGACAGAGTCTCGCTCTGTTGCCCAGGCTGGAGGGCAATGGTGTGATTTAGGCTCACTGCAACCTCTGCCTCCCAGGTTCAAGCAATTCTCCTCCCTCAGCCTCCTGAGTAGCTGGAATTACAGGCACCCACCACTATGCCTGGCTAATTTTTTGTATTTTTCGTAGAGACAGGGTTTCACTACGCTGGTCATGAACTCCTGACCTCGTGATCCGCCCGCCTTGGCCTCCAAATATTGCTTTTATAAAAAAAGGTATACACCTTTGTATTCATCCTAAAAGTTAATTTTGTTTTGTCTCTTATGTTTATTAATGGTAATATATGTTTTTTATTTGATATCTTGTTTCAGTCAAGAGGTTTATGAAAATTATCTTAGATAATGTTATATATTAGAGATGCCGTTTATTTTTATTGCTCTATGGTAATTCATTGTATCAATATGAAATAATTATTTATTTTGTAATTGATAGACATTGGATTTTCTTCTAGTTCAAATCTATTATGATAAAATCCAGTGGGATTTCTGTGTGATAAGTTATGTATATCTTCCAAATTAGTATGTATTATATCCTAATTACCAAAATGATTGTATCAACTTATTCTCTTATCCACACTGCACAGCAAAATTTTTTGTTTCATTTTTTTGCCACTCTGATGGTTTTTTTAAATTTGTTTTGCTTTGATGCTTACAAGATTGAACACACCTTTTCATAGAATTATAGAATACACAATTCACTTTTGTGCTCATTTTAAAATATTATGCTATGTATTTCTCTTACTCATTTATAGCAATTCTAAACATATTTGGAATGCAGATTGTTTCCAGGCAAAGTAAAGAGTAAAGCATGTTCTGGGGAAAATAAAAACAAATATAGGCTGGGCGCAGTGGCTCACGCCTGTAATTCCAGCATTTTGGGAGGCCGAGGCAGGTGGATCTCCTGAGGTCAGGAGTTCGAGACTAGTCTGGTTAACATGGTGAAACCCTGTCTTTACTAAAAATATAAAAAATTAGCCTGGGGTGGTGGTGCACGCCTGTAATCCCGGCTATTCGGGAGGCTAAGGCAGGAGAATCGCTTCAACCTGGGAGATGGAGGTTGCAGTGAGCTGAGATTGAGCCATTGTACTGCATCCTGGGTGACAAGAGTGAAATTCCATCTCAAAAACAAATGAATGAATGAATGAATGAATAAATAAATAAATAAATAAAAATGCAAGAAGCTAAGGGGCAAGGGAATGGGTAGCAGAAAGATGGCAATTCACTGTAAGATGATCACCATGGCAATGACAAAATATTTAGTAAAACCCTCACCATAAAATATACATGTGTGTATGTGTGTGTGCATGCAAGTATAATGCCAGGTTCATAAGGAACAACAGGTAGCAATGTAGGAAGAGACTGGGAACAGATTCGTTCTATTTCATTTCTGATTGCCCAATTCCACATTCATATCTGAGTTATTTCTTCTTGAAATATCTTGTTTGATATAGTAATACCTTGATGTTTACTGTACTTAATAAAATATCACATAGTAGATGAACTCAGAGACAAATGTACAAATGAATAATTAGAAAGGAAATAGAATATTGTCAAAAAGCTCAGAGACCTAAAAAATTTTCAACCACCATATAATATGAAATATTATTAAGATGTATTTTGATAACAAGAGAGGATCAGAGTCAACTTTTCTATAAGGATCAAATCAAGGGTATTAACAATCTTTCTATTGTTAATACTTTTGAATGGATTATGGGAGAGCTCAATAGATTTTTTCAGTTGGAATAAAAATGATTCAGGAAACGATACTAAAGGTGCACCTTGACCTCGAAGTCTGATAGTCTGATGGTTTCTGCAAGTTAATTTGAGAAAGAAAAAGAAGTTTTGGAGCACAAAATAGCAGAGGGATATTGCAAGACATTTGTTTTTTAAAAAACTGAAATGAATGTTTATTGGCACGTAAACCTAAGTAGAATGGAATAAAAAGCCTACCATGTATATAAAGAGGGAAGCTACCATTATAACAAGAACTCTGGATATAAAATATCTCTTTATCTCCATATCTATAACATTGTTTGAGTTAATGGTCTACAAATAGGAAGTAAATGACAAACGTCTCAGCTCTTAAGGAGGGCACATTGTTCACTTCAGATATGACAAAGGAAGTAGTGGAAAAAGAAGACCCTTCCCTTCTTTCCTCTCCTCTTCTCCCCTCTCGTCCCTTCCCTTCCCCTCCGCTCCTCTTCTCTTATATAGAAATAAGGACCGTAGAGAACAGTAGATTTAGGAATTTCTCCCAGAGAGAAGATCTGGACCTCTAACAAAGAATATGTCCGAAACACCGCCATAAAATAGGTCACCTTTAATTCCGACTAGAATTACAGAATTGCTATTAACCATAAAATATTTTGTTCTCTCATTATTCCTCTTTTTGAAAGAGAGTATTTCAGTTTCATTGTCCTGATTCCTCCAATTTCACTTGGTATATGTGGGGATAATTTCTTTCCCCATTCACTTCCAGGTCTTTGGATCTAGGGCTGGATAAAACATTTAGAGTATATTTTGCCTGGATGAGGAATCCTAACCAGAATATCTAGTGAACAGACAGACCAATTGTGATAAGGATCCAAGTTGTTCAACCAATCTTTCCAGCTTTATTCTTTGCAGAAAGAAACATGGTAGGCATTTTCGAAGTTTTCTTTATTAGAAAAGTTTTTTGACGTTTTCTGTGGCCATATGACTTGTTTTGGCCATTGTGGTATAATCATTGTGGTATAATCAGGAGTGATATGGCTCACTTTGGAACCGAATCTTTGAAAGCCAATTAATAATTTACTGCTTGCACTTCCCACAGCTCTGGTGATCACAGATGCTCATGTCAACAAGTCTCCATTATCTCACATCCCTGAGTAACTCCATGGGCAGATTGATCTAATGATCTATGTAGGACATGTACACGAAATGCAAACTTTCCATTTGTCAAGCAAGCAAAATTTTGAAGTTGCTTTATACTGTGGAATTACTGACCCCACTGTGACTGTCAGAATAACAACATGTGTTTTCATTCGTTTCTGTAATAACTGTGCTACCCTACCTGATATCTTCTGAATAAAAGGATATCTAAACACTTGAACTCTGTTACCATCTTTCCTTCAAAATATCATGTTATTGATTCTGTATTTTAAATTCCTCTATTTTAAATATACTGATTTTAATAGTCAGGGCTTATTAACCATTATCCATGTGTGCCACTTTTATTGTTTATTGTTTAATCTACCTCAGAATTTTTATCAGAAATTTCTTTCCTCCTGCCCAAATATTGAATACTGAGTTTTGATTTGTAGATGGTAGGTGTGGCTTAGACTAGACCTTCTTTACATAAAGTGAAATTGAGCCTGGATTAAGTTTTGTGATATATTCAGGTTGCTTCCATTGAGCATCAAAAATAATTATTTGATTCTATCATTAAAGAAAAGAAAAAATGTGTCAAAACATTTTGTCTTACCTCCTACAAACCAACAATTTATTAGTTTACTTATTCTTTCTAAAAGTTGGTTTAGAGAAAGATAAATACAGTTTCAGGGAAACTGGGTTAGAGAATAATTTTTACTTATTACTTTCACTAGGGATGTAAGACCACTTTGAATCAAGTGGGGACTTGCAAAATGCATTCTGAAGGTTAGACCAATCAGGTTGAGAAGGACATTTTGATTTATGAATAAAAGCTGGCTGATTATAGATTAATGATTTAAAGTAATACTTCTTTTAATTATGATCATAAATGGCCTTAAAGAAGTTCTATGGGGCCAATTATTACCACATATTATGAGGAAGTAAACAAAATTGCCACTAAATTTTTCTCCAGTAAAATCAGTTGTACTGTAGTTTATCTTACTATTTGATATTTACAACCCAACCGCTGATGGTTACAAATGAACTTTTACTTCTTCTGTGTTTTATTGTTACTGAAAGAAGTACAATTCAATGACTGAGTGAAATGTGTAGCCAGTAGTTAAATCACAGTCACAGATTTAAATAGGTACTTATAAAGATATACATTTAGGATGCAAATGAACTCCACATTTTTTTATTTTCCAAAGAATTTATTTTTTTACTGGTTGAGGGTGAAGATTAGTGTATTAATAGTTTTCTACCAATTTTTTTTTCCTCTAGAAGTACTAATGTATCTTCGAAATTTTTCAAGTTTATCTTGCTTATATTCTCAGGATCAACTCTGAGTCACTTTTTCCTATCATTATTTCCAAAGTTTCCATTATGTTTTTAAAGTATATCACCTTTTCATTATACTCTTTGGAATAATTTTGACTTTCCTAACTGATTCAAGTATAACATAATAACACGTGTAGAACATTGGACTGTAATGCAAATGAAATATTGTATAGAAAGAAAATGAAAATTTCTTTTGAAATTCCAAATAGTTGAATTTTTTTGCAGTGGATAAATTAAAATTTACTTGTAAGGATGAATCTCATTTTTTTTTTTTGAGACAAAGTCTCGCTCTGTAGCCCAGGCTGGAGAGCAGTGGCGCCATCTCAGCTCACTGCAAGCTCTGCCTCCCAGGTTCATGCCATTCTCCTGCTTCAGCCTCACAAGTAGCTGGGACTACAGGCACCCACCACCACGCCCGGCTAATTTTTTGTATTTTTAGTAGAGATGGGGTTTCACCGTGTTAGCCAGGATGGTCTCCATCTCCTGACCTCGTGATCCGCCCGTCTCGGCCTCCCAAAATGCTGGGATTAGAGGCGTGAGCCACCTTGCCCGGCCACATTCTCTTTTTTAATAGAGAGTAAAACCTATTAAACTCAAAAACTAGTAAATGATTTCTGTGTTTACGCAAACATAATATGGAAATCATAGACTAGAATACGAATGGAGAACTACCATGAGAGGCAAAACTGCTCAGATTAATAATGTGAGAATTTGTCTGTTTTTGATGTTAGTTGAATTTTTACAGATTCTCTTAAGTTGGATAGAAGTTGAGCCTAAAAGCAGATATGAAAACAATAAAATGTTAATTTTGTTCTCTTCTCTTTGGTCCAATGCCTGTCATTGGAAAGGCTGGATTACAAATTAAGGGGAATAATCAATACAACTATCTCTGGGAGAAAACAGGTTAGCGGTTCTAAAAAGGTAGCAGGTAAGGAAGTAAGCAAAGTTGGCCACATTGGAAGATCTCTGGTGGAGTATCAATTAAGAATTTCCAGTATTATCTAGTACACAATATAAAAATTTCAGTGTTTGAATTGTGCTTTGCCTATGTTGACCAGAGGCCTTTATTAAATTTTGTTAAACACCATAACTTTAATTTTTGTGTACTTTAAGTTACCCAAATCCACATTTGGTTCAAAATGGTGTAGTTTACCATAGAAGAGGGAGAAGCTAGTTAATAAATGGCCAAGAGATATTTGCAGAAACTTAAAAAATTATTTGGGATTTTTCAGAAATATTGGTAAACTATACACATAATTAAAAGTCAAGCTATTGATGTGGGACGTTACTCAGTGTCTTCTGAATGATAGGAAATTTGGAAACACTTTATGTAATGAGTGACCTATTTTCAAACACTAATACCCTGATTAATTTGCAACATCTTAGGCAAACTCCTCCTTTGCTTACCATTCCCACTGATTTATTTATCATCCTTCACATGCAAACTTCTACAAACAATTGTCCCCATGTACCCCGAACTTCCTCTTTGCCTAATTCCCTCATGGCCTACTTCAATCTGGCAGCATTTTACTAAATTTTTAAATCAACTCATTAATAACATCTGAGGCTAAAATTATTGGACACTTTCATGCCTCACTCTATACTCTTAACATTCACTCATTACCATTCCTTTCCTCTCCACAAACTTCTCTCCATTTTCCTACCTATTTTCTACTCTGTTTTCATAGAAATTCAGAGCTGTGGGCCTGAATCCACTATGGAAAGCTTTCCATTATCCAGTTTTTTCATAATGAATACCACAGACTTTTTCTTCCTTTATCCTACTGTATACTGTCTCCCCAGTTAATTTGATTTTATACCATTAGTTTGCCTTTATAACCATTGCATTTTCCTCCAATAGCATATCTAATAATTCAATATTCCTGTTTTTACTACATATTAAATATTCTTGAAGTCTTTTCTTTATCTAAGCAACCACTTACTTAACTCAGCTTGAGCCCCTATAACTATACTATTCTTCTAGATAGGCTTCCCACAATTACTCCACCGCCAGACCAATTGAATTTCTATGCATACCCAAAGTGTTCATAAAAAGACTCAGATCATGTCACTTCCAAACTTAAAACCCTGCAGCAATTTTCTGTTTTAAGCCTCACGTCTAAAATCATTAACCTGTTCTGTAAGGTGCTAACTGCCTCATGTCAACTTCTCAGCTTTTTCTGTTTCATTCTCAGAGTTCTGAAAGAGGCTGCTGTCACAATGGTATATTTCTACCCCCTCAAATGTACAAGGCTCCTTTCTTTCTGCTTCAGGTCTTTCATGCTTGCTCTTTCCTTAGCCAGGGACACTTTTTGATTCTGAGTCCAGTTTAAATATTCTATTTCAACCAATATATCCTGGGCTTCTTTCCATATTCCTTTCATTTCTTTTTTAGAGAAAATGTCAGAATTATACCCTAATTTATCTAAATAATTTTATGTTGCTGTCAATCTTCCTGATTATACTGTAAAGTCATCAAAGCAAGGATCATTTCTCGTTTTTTCACCACACTAACACCACATTTTGCAGATAGTTGACTTAAAACTCATATTTCATTAAGTGAATGAATTTATGAATAGTAGAAAAAAGTCACAAATATAAGGCAGATAGTGAAGTATGTTTTGAATGTTTAACATTTAGTTTTCATGCTAAGAAAAATATTAATAATTTTAAAGATAACTTACATTCATTGTACAGTCATTAAGAGTCAGGTAATCTTCTAATAACATGACATATTTTAAAGCACTCAATTTATTGGCAACTTTCTAGCTCAGTTCTCCAAAATTCACCAAATTTTTCACCCTTATTTCTCTAACTACATTTTCACTTTCCTTTTACCTCTGTAAGGCATGACTTTGTTAATTTTCTCAGTAAGTGTCATCTAACCCAAGTAGATAAACACAATGTGTTAGAACTCCATTTTCTTTGTCACGTGAAAGAGTGCGATGGATATTTCTTTTAGTTAAAATCCATAAGTGCTTGTAATAGTGCTGTATACAGTGGATGCTCAGTAAATAGCAGGCTGGTGAAAAGAATGAGGGGGTATTCCTCATTAAAATAACCAGAATTCAATCAGCATTGTTTAATATCCCTAACAATTTGTTTCTGGAAGTTTAAAATAAGAGTGTAACTATGAACAAAAACTTATTTTAGCCAAGACATTATTCATTTTTGAGTAGTTTACATTTGATATTAGAAATAAAGGAAAATGGCTGAGAAAATTACTGAGAAAAAGATGTGGCTCAGATTGTTACAGTAAAACATCTTGGTATATTAAAAATGTATGATGTCGGTAGGGCTTCTATTTCAAGGCTATGGGAAAGCTTTAACCAAATCTAAAAATAAGAATGAAGGGGCCTTTTGGAAAGGCTTAAGAAAATAACAATGCATAGTCTGAAAACTGGATCTTCTAAGAAGATTCTCTGATGGAACAATAGAAAGCTAGAAAGAAGGCTTGCAAATCATTTCTTGGCTCCATGTCTCAGGCTCTCTATGACAAACTCAATGATCATAGTCTGATTGTGTGGCAAGTGAACATTTGGTATGATTATAGAATGGTTTTAACAAAGGAACACTAGTGTGTAAAGTGTGAAGAGGTTCAGCACTTCAGTTCCCTTTGGTCTAATAAAATACATAATGCAATTTGAAATGCATTGTTCCTAGAATTAATTGCACAGTAATACTTGGAGCAAAGAAACATATAACATTCCTGGAAATATGAGCTAGGTTATGACTCAATAAATAGTTTTGATGTTGTGCTCTCTGTTGCATGAATGAAGCCATAAAATCTCAACTTTAAATGTAATTATCATAACAATCATTTTGTTAATATACTCTAGTTGATTACCTAATGAATTACATTCATTGTAGACCAAAATCCATGCTAAGCATAGGAATGTCTTCTAGCTGAAAGAATGACATTTTAACAAAAAGATTTCAGATGTGAGCAATTGAAAGGCTTTATTTATATATATAAATATATGTAAAATAATATATATACACCTATATTAAATATATAAAATGTATGTGTACATATATATATATATATTTGGGAGAGGGTCTGGCTCTGTAGCTCAGGCTGGAGTGCAGTAGCGTGATCTTGACTCACTACAACCTCCGCCTCCTGGGCTTGAGTCATCCTACCACCTCAGCCTCCAAAGTAGCTGGGACTACGGGTGCACGCCATCATGTGTAGCTAGTTTTTGTATTTTTTGTACAGACAGGGCTTCTCCATGTTGTCTAGGCTGTTCTCTAACTCCTGAGCTCAAGGTATTTGCCTGCCTTGGCCTCCCAAAGTGCTAGGATTATAAAGGCTGTCAGATTTAAAATACATCATTCCATACTACACACACTTGGAAGCATTTTGAAGAATTCTCAAAATTGGCCTTCTTAGTTTTCCTGTTTCCTTAGATAATCTGTGTCAGATTATCTGAAAGGACATACTTTAAAGACTCTAAAAAGTATTCCTTATTTGAAAGTAAGTTAACACCAAATATTTGCCTATTTTATGCCATAGTAATAACAAATCTTTCCAACTTACATATATACCAATATCAGACATATTAAAATATATGATTATTTAAATTACTTATTTAATAAAAGAAATAGAATTTCTTTTATTAAAGTGTGGTTTATTATGTATAATGGATAATAATTATATTTGAATACATAAGTTGGCTCAGAAAATTATCAAAATCCAAAACAGTGAAAATTTTTTTTTTATATTGGAGTGCCTGATTTAGGTAAAAACAAAACTAAAACAAAATCTACTGTGCCATTTAAGGTAGTCAGAAAACATTCTGTGCCATTTAGGGCATGGCCAAAACTATATCCCCAAAGTCTCCAATCTCTGTTACACTCCCTGTATTCAAACCAGGGAATTTAAAATTCTCTTGGGTTCCACTAAGGCACATTCACTTTCTATTGTTCTGTAACAAATTGCTACAAATTTAGTGGCTTAAATAAGTTTTGTAGGTCAGAAGTCCTCATAGGCTCAACTAGGTTCTCTGTGAGAGTCTCACAAGAGCAAAATCAAGGTGTAGGCTCAGCTGAACTCATGTTGAGACTCTAGGGGAAGAACTCATTTCCAGGTCATTTAGGTTGTCTGTATAATCTATCTCTTGCAGCTGGAAAACTTCAGTCCCTGTTTGCTAGTTGACTGTCTGCAGACATCTCTCTCAGCTTCTAGATGTCATTCTCAACTTTTTATATACCATAAAAGAAAAATTATACATGACTAGGGAAATATACAAGGGTGAATTTATTCAAGATTATTGGAATAATGGAAAGAGATTATTAAACTATGTGAGAAGGATTGAATTTAACTCTGCTGAAGCAAAAGACAGGAAGATTTTTAAATCTTGGAGTGAGTTAATGGAAAACTACTGGAAGATGTTAGTGGAGAGGTTGGTCAATGTGATTAGGCCATCTGTGTTTGCCTATTGTCACTTATTGAACTTGGACTCCTACCCTCCCACAAGGACTTGGAGGAAAGGATGCTATCTCTTTCTCCTTATATGATTAAATGTCAAAGGAATAACTCCAAGATCATTGATAAAGCTATTCTTATGTTATAGAAGATTCACATTTGAATAGAGCAGATAAAGAGTTTACAATTGCAAATTTTCTAAAATAAATGCTTTAAGAAAATGGAAGTAAGGGGCCTATAGTCAGAAAGAAACCTTATATAGAGTCAAGTTGAGGGGAACATTTTTAAGGTCTATGTTGCCCCCTCCGTTTTCAAAGCCAGCAATGGTGCTTTGAATCATTCTCATGCTTTGAATCCCTCTGCCACCATCTGGAGAAAACTCTGCTTATGCAGGGCTCCTGTGATTAGGTTAACCCCACCTAGATAAGCTCTCTTTGCCACATAATGTGCCACACTCACAGGAATGACATTCATATTTAGAGGGTCCACCTGCAATCAAAGGGGTTGAGAATCAAAGGTGAGTTATCAGAATCATTTTGAGAATTCTTCCCACTAAATGAGGAATACAGTTTCTTCTTACATTATAATCTCTAGAAGCCAAGTTCAATTACTATTCAAAGCATCACATTTTGAAGAAGAAAGTAAAAGAAGAGCTCTACTGTTCACAGGCAGTTGTTTGTTTATGAGTAGGGACATACAGTGGATTCAGTGTGCGCAGTGATGAGTAATTGTAAAGACATCCCGGACTAGTTTCCTTTTTGTCTTTCCTTTTCATCTCTGTATTTCCAGAGCCATGTGAAGAACACGTGGGCCTGAAAACATAGAGATGAGAAGAAAAGACAAAAAGAAATGTTTTATTTTTAAATGCTGAGTTATAATTTGTGCTGCTGCAATAACTTTTTCGGGAATCATAAGCAACCTAACACTTCTTTTTGATACCAGAAATTATCAAAAAAGTCAGCCCATCTGCATAAATTCACAAAGATCCTATGACTGATAGTTATGATATTCTGTCTCTGATTATGAAAAAAGTAAAATGTGCAGGATGTCTATATATGAATGGGCCTGTCCATTTCAAAATATATGACATCAAAAAAGAAAAAATAAATAAATGCATATTCAGAATACATTATTCAATCTGTTCATTGGCATTTTTCAGTTTTCACTTGTTTGCCAAATGTGTTGCCATTGTAAATGGCATTCATTTTAAAGTCAAAGTCTTCAACGAGCACCTGTGTGCATGTCTAAGTAACATTATAAGGGGTATCTTGAGAAGCATTGTTAGGTGTAAGTGAAAAGCAGAGAATATTTGGCAGGGCTGTTACTGTAATGATGCTCTTTGGGCAGAAGGCTGCAGTATTAGATCATGCTCAACACCTCCAGAGATTGCACTTAACTCCAGTGTATCAGCAACTAACTGAACATTTTACTACATTCTTACACCCTCCAAGCATCTCAGTTGCTTTTGCTTTTGCTTTTTTGAAGAAAAACATCAGGGATTGTTTCAAACTAATATGTTCCAACATAAAAAGTAGTGAGAGCAATAGTTTTAGCCAGCTTATAGCACAGGAGAAAAAATGAAAACAAATTCTCATTATATATTAAGCTTATATTAGGAATTGGTAAAGTCCTCAATTCTCAGTGGTATAATTAAACAATATTTTACATATATTATTGTAAAATATAAGTTATTGAGAGATCAGTTCCCTGAGCGGTTAACAAACCTATAAGAAAGGATAGCACACAAGCATTTCTCATAGTGGAATGTAGTATATATTTATCAGTATAATCACTTTTGAGTCATATTCATACTTTCTTTAAAGAAAAAAAATCAGACAAAAGCTTTAAGTGGAAATTTCACAGTTTTATCTTGAAACTGCAGAATCACTATGTTACACTACAGTTTTGTAAAAGATATATGTGGTGGTAATAATCATATTTATACAACATGTTCTCAACATTAACAAAGAAAATCTTTATTTTGGCTCTTTAATACACCTGTGACTTTTGTAATTTCAGACAGTCAGTGAATTAGGCTTAAATTTCAGGCCATTCTTTCTCTCCCCCCTCCTCCCCTCCCCTTCCCTCCTTCCTTCCTTCTTCTCTTTCTTTTCCTTCCTCCCTTCCTACCTTCATTCCTTCCTTCTTTCCTTTCTCTCCTTTATTTTTTCTCTTTCTTCCTTCCTTCCTTCATTCCTTCCTTGTTTCCTCTCCTTTCTTTTTTCTTTCTTTCTTCCTTCCTTCCTTTCTCTCTTTTCTCTCTCTCTTTCTTTCTTTTCTTTCTTTCTTTCCTTCCTTCCTTCCCTTTCTTTCTTTCTTTCTCTTTCTTTCTTTCTTTCTTTCTTTTTCTCCTTCCTTGCTTTTTCTTTTTTAGTATGTTTCTCACTAAAATGTAAACTGATAAATTTTTAGTTGAATTCCAGAAAAATGTTTAATATCCATAGAATAAATTTTGTGCTTTATTTAACACAGACATTTTAGGTGACTTGATGTTTTATAACCTGGTTTAGGTAGAAAGTAAACTACTCTGGGTAGAAGAAATGAAAAAATATAAGCTAAATATTTTATCACAAATATCTAGGATAACCTATACTGTTATTTCAGATAGTTCAGATAGTACTAGAGGAATTTTGACCAGAGAAATGAAAATAAAACAGGAATACCTGCAAGTATATATCATGTGGAGGTACTTTCAAACTCTTAATAAATGGCTTAATAATTAGGAGTGTTGTGGACAAAGAAAAAGGAAGCTGTACCAACCTCATGTTACTTCTGTCTCTTCATTCTAAGTATCATCTCTGA
Source organism: Pongo pygmaeus (assembly GCF_028885625.2). NCBI lineage: Eukaryota > Metazoa > Chordata > Mammalia > Primates > Hominidae > Pongo > Pongo pygmaeus. Next base: position 29,165,141 of record NC_072377.2, read on the forward strand.
TTCTTAGTTCCAAAGCAACTCTATTATTACATCCAATTTCCTTCTTCTGTTGGATAGGGTTGTTGATATAGTCCATAGTGGTGAGTCTTTGTGGATCACGTGTTCCCTACTTTACTTGCTTATGAAAAGAAAATCCAGGCAGTCAATAAAGATTCAAATTTTCATCTGAGAATTGGACCATAACCTCCCCTCATCCTCACTTATTAGTGAGGACTCAATTCTAAGTAACATGATATTAAACTCAAACTAGCTTAAGCAGAAATATAAACATACTGGTTAACAGAAAAAAAAAAGAAGCCAACAGAAAAGTCAAACTTTAAAAAGATTGGGTCAAAATGCTTGAAAACCATCATCAGAAATCTCTTTTTCTTCAATTATTGTATTTTATTTTAGAGATATTCTTGCTATGTTTCCCAAACTGAATTCGAATTAGGCTTTCCTCCTCAGCCACCTGAGTAGCCAGCTGGGACTACAGATTTTTTTCTTCAACTCTTAGTATCTATTTGTTCTGAGTTTGCTTTATTTTCAGGCATTTTCTTTCCAAATGGAGAGAAAGTTGCAACTGCAAGTTCAGGTTTTTGTTCTATCATGGCCAGTAGAATGATATACCATTTTTCTTTATATTTTCATTACAAATTTCAAGACTGCATCTAATAGATCCACTTGGAAACTGACTCATCTTGAATCAGTCATTTTTGGAAGGAGCCTCAATTTGGATTATGCCTATCCAGGGTGAAGGGATGCCTAATCTGATGTGCGTAGACCTAGTGTGGGCAGAAACAGTTCACCACAGAGAAATCAATGTACATTTAGTAAAACAACAAAAATTAGATGCTGGGAGGCACATTAAGTGATGATCTTAACACACAAAGGTCTCAGAAAGCACAACTTGCATCCAAAAACTGAGAAGATTCATCCCTGCTGCTGCTGATAGTTTGTCTGCCCAGATGCTTTCCTCCACCTGGGAGCCACATCATCTGTGTTTTGGGAATGGCTCTTCCCTAAACCCAGGGGTGTTAATTTACTGGATACAGTAATCAATGGTGTACCATACTTATGGTCATAAAATAAACCAATTAAAGCCATTTCTAGGATTTGTTTTGAAAACTAGGAGGTTGGGGGTTGGATGTATTATGGGTAAAAAACCTGGCATTTGTCAGTGGCTATGTCAACATGTATGATTAGGAGTTTCTAAGAGTTAATTCACATAGAAAAAACAGAGATAAAATTTAGTAAGGAATCCTAAAAGTATGGAGACATTTCTTTCAGTACCTCTATGCCCTTTATAGGAATTCAATTATACATTCTCTTCTTTTTTATGTTTTTGTAATAAGCATGTAATATGCTTCGTAAATGGAAACTACACATGTTATATAAATGTGATGGTTAATAATAGGTGTCAACTTGATTGGATTGAAGGATGCTTAGACAGCTGGTAAAGTATTGTTTCTGGGTGGGTCTGTGAGGGTGTTGCCAGAGGAGACTGACATTTGAGTCAGTGGACTGGAAGAGGAAGACCCATCCTCAGTGTGGGTGGACACCATCCAGTGGTCTGCTAGTGCGGCTAGAACACAGCAGCTGGAAGAAGGTGGGATAATCTCACTCGCTGAGTCTTCTGGCTTTCTCCTTTTTCCCATGCTGGATGCTTTTTTCTATTCCTTCTGCCCTTGGACATCAGACTCCAGGTTCTTCTGCCTTTGAACACATGGATTTATACCAGCGGTTTGCCGGCGGCTTTTGGGCCTTTGGCCACAGACTGAAGGCTGCACTGTCGGCTTCCCTACTTTTGAGGCTTTTGGACTTGGACTGAGCCACCAATGATTTCTTCCTTCCTGAGCTTGCAGATGGCCTATTGTGGGACTTTGCCTTATGATCATGTGAGCCAATTCTCCCTAATAAACTCCCTTTCATATACACATATATCCGATCAATTCTGTCCCTCTGGAGAATCCTAATACAATAAAATACCATTCTTTTCACAGATCTTGTCAAAAGTTCCATTTCTCACATGTCTGTGGCATTTGAAATAAATAATTATTTATTAGTGTTTGTTTACTTCTAAAATATTACAAGAATTGGAAATTTGATTCTTATTGTTGCTGATTATATCTTCTTATTAAAGCACAGTTTACTAACAAGGGAAAATAAAACCTTCTTGAGGACAGCACTTGCTGACAAGCATACAGATGGCACTTTTACATGGCTGTTATAGTGATCCACAGAAACTGTGGGTAGCCATTAAGCATGCTCATGTGGAAAAAACACATTTGAAGTAATTTATGACATTATAAAATGGTGTGGGTTAGTAGCCGACCACATTGAATAGGGCAGAAGTAAAGGATATTAATATTATATAGTCAACTCTTTCCTCCAAGTGTCTCCAGATCAGCTATTTCCATCTTTATACTTCTGCCTTCTGGCCCTTGCAATTTGTCTTCGCATTAGTCATGCTAAAGCTAATTTGTATGGGCACAATAAACATTCATTTCCACAACACGGAGTTCAGCGCAAGCTGTTAGAATTAGCCATTTCTGCCATAGGTCCTTCTGTTGTTGGTATGCCCAATCTCAACCACATTGTTCTCAATTTTGCCATGCAAAGGGAAGAAATAATAGAGAATACTGCGTCACAAAATGTAAAAGCTGAACCTGGAAAGTGATGTGCATTCCTTTCTCCCATATTTCAATAGGCAGAATTCAGATGCTTGGCCCCAAATTAACTATTCAAGGCATAAGTTTATGCTTTCTCATAATTAAAAAAAAAGCTGGGATCCTAAGGGAAAAAAAGAGTAAATGACAGTGTCCAATACAATTCTGTTCCTCCTCAATTTTAAAATATGTTATTTTCATCCTTGCTTATACATTTTAACAAGCAATGCTTTTGTAGTCTACACATTGTTATCCATAAAGTTATGAAAATACCGTAAGTTATTAATAGTTTCATATATGTTTGCCATGACATTGAACAAATTTAGCAAGAACTCAAAAACAAAAAAACAATCTTTCTAAGATGGTGTTTTTAATGCTCCAACTATTATTACAATATTAAAACAAATAAATAAATATGTAGTTAAATGAATTAAATCCTAATAAATGTAACTCTATTAGAGAAGGAAGGCAGAAACTTCAGATTAGAAACCAACCACCTGCACTTCATATAGTACACATTGCTACTGAAGTAAATATCCATATGTATTTTTTTCAAAGTGTTCTAGAAGGAAGCACAGCAGCCATAAAGCCAATTGATTTAACTATATTGGAAGCGGCAGAAATTAATGAAAGTCTTGTTTTGGAAGAATTATTATTTCTTTTCATTACTGAGCAGAAAGGGGAGCGGCAGTGGCAAGATGATGATCTATGTAAGAGGAATCATCTGCTCATATAGGAATGGGGCCAAATACTGATGTCAACTAGAATGCATCAATGTGGAATGATCAAATACCCTTCACTTGCTATGGTGCATGCAAATTAGTTCTGATGACACTGCCTATAAAGAAATGATAAGGGTATAAAAAGAAGTTACAAAGTCTCAAACATAGTTTTCCCAGATTTAAATAATTTTACCCAAATTAAGAAGTCATCAAGAATACCCTTTCTCATAATTAAAGAGAAAGCCTAAACAACACCATACATAAAGACCAAAAAAAAGAAAAAGAAAAAAAGTTGAAAAGACCTGCCAAGGTTCTTTTCTGAGCCATAGTAACCATTTTAGTGGCCAAAAACTCTGCACCTCTTTTTATGACATCAAACTGTTTGGTGATACTATGATACTGCATACACAAATAAAATAGATGAAAGGATATTTTCCCTGTGCTAAAAAATGCTTAAATAAAACCTGATGATAGAAAGGTAGACTCTACAAGATTTTTAATTGTGATGGAATTCATGCTTCTTTTGAGTAGCTACCCTAAGGGACAGTCTCCAAAGAAAATGCATAAAATCTTGGATTTTCCACAAATGATGGACTGGCTGATTCTGGGTGGAAATGCCAGTGAATATTTAATATGCTGTATAATTACTAGGATAGTTACAAGCTCAGTCAAAGCCCTGATTATGAGGCTGTCAAAGATTTAATTACTGTGCCATATCATTTTTCCTCCTATAAGTTCTGATATTTTTAGTGCATGAATTGGCAGAATTCATGAGTTTGTGTTTTTTTTAAATCAACACATATATTAGATCTCAGCAAAAATACTAGGCAGTATTTGAGGACTCCAAGATGATAACACATCTGGTTAAAGAAGATATGCTGTCAGTGGGAGAAGACATAGTGTCTATAGTAGCAGAGTCAGTAGAGGACAGAAGGGGGCTTGGATGTGGGTAATTGCGAGATATAAGCATATTTCCTTAAAAATGGAAGTAAGATGCAAAAATAAACCCAAGAGGCAGACTGGAAATAAAGGAAGTCCATTCCAATTTAAAAAATGTGTTACGAAGGCTTTGGAATTGCCCTAAAACTTAATGATTTTAATTGAACAATCTGTTAAGAAACAAAGCAAAACAAACACCCAAAGGCAAGTAAGACTAAGCAAAGCAACACACACACACAAATAGTATGAAAATGTATTCCATGAGATATAAAGCCAATGAGACAAATGTTAATAATTGATGAATCTAGGTGAAGAGTAGAAATTTATTAATTGCACTGTTTTTGTAACTTTTCTATAGATTTTTAGTTGGGGAAATTTAGTTAAATGATTTGTTAGACAGAAGCTAATGTACAAATGGTCTACAAATAAAGATATTAGATACTGCCACAATTTAAGACTACAGTTGTTTGGTGAGTAATAACCAATATGCCCATTTGTTTTAAGAGATGTCAGGCTCATAATAAACAGACCACAGAGAGGACAGAGTGAGAAACATTTATGTAAACAGGGGCATTATTTAGAAATCTATATATAGAAAAATAGTTGTGCTAATCAGCCCCACATTCTTGTTTCTTCACTCTTAGAGCACAGATAAAAGGGGTGTTCCATTACAAAAAAAAATGCATTCCCACTAAGTAAAATGAACTAGGAATTTAGGTGAAAGCTAAGACTTCTTTAGAGGAAGCTGATAGCTGGGGGAAAATTTTGTTTTAAGTTTGGCATTATGTCTTCTGCCTTCCAACTGGCTTTCTATAAACCTGATTTACACAGAGTTCTCAGAAAGAATTGTTCAAAGAACTTGAATGAAATACCTATTAGGAAAGCCAAGTGATTCTTAACATCATAAAGGTAATTCATATCTCATAGGCAATCAAAGGTATAAGTGAATCAAGAGAAAAAGCATAAAGTTGAGCAGCTGTCTAGAAAGTTTTGAGTCACAGAAACAGACAAAAATATAGAATAACTGATATGGTTTGGCTGTGTGTCCCCACCCAAACTCATCTTAAATTGTAATCGCCACAATCCCCACATGTCAAGGTAGAGACCCGGTGGGAGGTGACTGGATCACGGGGACGGTTTCCCTCCTGCTGCTGTGATAGTGAGTGACTTCTCATGAGATCTAATGTTTTTATAAGTGTTTGACAGTTCCTCCTTCACACTTGCTCTCCCTTGCCTGTTACCACGTAAGATATGCCTGCTTCCCCTTCTGCCATGATTGTTAAGTTTCCTGAGGCCTCCGCAGCCATATGGAACTGTGAGTCAATTAAATCTCTTTCCTTTATAAATTACCCAGTCTCAGGAAAGTTCTTTATAGCAGTGTGAGAACAAACTAATACAGTCAGGCTCCCTTCAAGTATAAAGTCCATTTAGATAGAAAGTATTAAGCATTAAAGAGTTTAAGAAATGCAGAATCAGTGATCCCACCCATGGAAAGGAACCATTAGAAAATAACACATCAACAACAAAATTATCAATTAGAAAAGGAAAAATTTGAATCAGTGAATCTGCATTATTTTGTAATGGTATAAGCATGTCATTATACATTTGACAATACCCATAGCCTGTACAAAGCAAAGAGTGAACACTAATGTGAACTTCTATTAATAGTATTTCAATATTGACTCATAAATTATAACAAAGGTACCACATTCATTTCTTCTAATATAGAAGTAACTGGTAAATGGGTTTGCAACTGAAAGGGCATATGAGAACTCCACACTTTCCACTCAATTTGGTTGGTAGAGATATGAATCCTAAAGGTGCTTCTGGTGAGGTCTCAGAAAGAGATGAAGAACATGTTACTGGTCAATGGAGGGAAGATGACCCTGGTCATAAAGTGGCGAGAACTTGACTGAATTACATTCTACCGTTGGGAGGAAAGTAGAATTTGTTAGCAAAGAACTGATATTTCCAAGCACAGTGTGGAACAAACTCTCTGGTTTCTCCTTCTTGCTTGTACTAGCTTAATATGAGAGAAAATAGATAAAATGAGGAAGAAATCATTAAGCAAAAAGAAAACAACACTTGAGGATTTGGAAAATTCTCTGCTTATCCAGGCAGCAGCAAAAGATGAGAAAAATAGATGCTCTGGAGAGAACATTAAAGCTATGGCTGGACAACCACTATTTAAGATTGCTAAAGAGATTAGACATGTGATTTATGGATTTAATCAAACATCTAACGAGAAACCAAGAATAAAAGTTGGGCTATTCGGGAAGGATCTGTGGAGAACTTATATGTCTGGTGGCTTAGAATCCCATGAATTTCATGGAAGACTGATAAGGGTTATGATAATTTTATACCAGCAGACACCATAAGCTGGGACTGATAGGATTGGAGATAGCAAGAAATAAGGGAAAAATGATACTGAGGGAAGAGTCATAGTTGCAGAGGCCAGAAAGGACAGAGCAGTGGGCCCAGAGTTTGGGCAGCCCAATGGGGACTCCAGAGCTAAGAGATGGGGTCACTGCCTTATAGGACCCAGGGAATTAAGCATCAGGTCACAGAAAATTAGTATATGGCCTTAAAGCCTAATCGAATTTGCCTGGCTAGGTTCTGGGGTTGCTTGGGACCCAAGACCCATTTTATGTTTCCAATTTCTCCCTTTGGGAATGTGAGTGCTATCTTATTTCTGTCTTATCACAATGTAAAGTTGTTTTTTTTTTTAAGTTTAGTCATACGAAGTATGTTACTGGAGTAAAACACAACAAAATTAGAAATCAAACACGGCAGAAAAAATAAAAAAATCAGAAATATGTGGGAATTTAAAAATGTACCACTAAATAATTAATGGGTCAAAGAAGAAATCATGACAGTAATGATAAATAATTTGATTTAGTGGAAAATGAAAACAAAACATAATAAATTGAATAGAATATAGCTAAATCAGTGCTCAGAGGAAAATTTATAGCTGCAATATGCTTATATTAAAAATAGAAAGGTCTCAAATAATGACCAAATCTTCCACCTTAAGAAATTAGAAAGAACATTAAGAACAAACTAAACCCAAAAGAAGCAAGAGAAATTTTAAAGATTAGAGAAAAAAATAAAACGGAGAATAGAAAAATGACAGAGAAGATCAGCAACTAAAAATTGTGTCTTTTAAAATAATTGATAACATTATTCAACATTTTAGCTCCTTACAAGATTGTACAAGCTATGCCATCAATGATTCCTGGTGCCTTCAATTTGTTAAATAGGTAAAAATGCACATACATTGAAGTGTTGTGAGGATAAAATTAAATGGCAAGTGCTTAGTAAATATCCCCATGCCAGGTCCTTGGCATTTGAATGAAGTTCAGACTTTGTACATTTGAATATAGTTATGCACAGATGTATTTAAATGTGTGTATAAAGTACCTATTTTTTCTGTAATTTATATTCTGTAACTTAATACTTTTGATATCTACTGCTTAAAATTTTACTACAAATTATGATTCTGAATTCTATTTAAATCTTAAAGTTTAGATATTAAAGACAATATTTATATATTTTGATTGTCTTTGGATTCTTACCGTTTGGTCATTTATTGAGATAATTTTATATTTCAATTAAAATTACGAAAGTTAGACAATTTAATCATCATTTTATACTTTATTAAGTAATCATGGGTTGATTTATTTTATCATCACAATTTAGTTGCGGATAAAAATGTGTACATCCCTCTCAAATAAATAACAATTTAAGGTTAATTATTTGATGCCAATAATAGTTTTAAACTGAATAAAATTAATTAGTTTATTGACAAAAATTTATAATATTACAATTTTAATCCATTAATCTTAGTTTATATCTGAAAAGGTTAACAATTTTGAAGTCTAAAAATATCAATTTTAAAATATTAAGAATCATTTTACCTTGAATTTTTTAAAGTAATATTTATTAGTCCACAGTGAATCCTTTGAGAAGTAAGTGAAGCAGATTTATTTCCCTAGAGACAGTGGATCACACAGTGTTGGAGCAAACAAACACACAAAAAAACTGACAGTATATTTACATTTGCCTCAGGGGAGCTGGTGCTTCCAAATTTTATGACAAAGTCTAATACTTCGAGGGAAATTTGATCTTTCTGATAGTACTACCAAGTTATCATCCCAAAAGCGAAAGAATTTTGTCACATTTAGAAAATCAAGGCAATTTATTATTAGGAGATAAGGAAACATGATTATATTTTTGCACAATATTTAGTGCAATGTCTTTAACTCTAGAATTTTAAAGGCATTCAATTTGGACAATATTGTCCCATATTAAACAGTCTAATTCTTTCAGTTGTGCTATTTAGTTATTATTATCTGGCTTTTTTTCATGGTTGAGAGAAGAACAGAAAAAGGAAGGGAGAGAGAGAGAGAGGAAGAGAGACAGAGAGGGAGAGAGAGAGAGGGAGAGACAGAGAGAGGGAGAGAGAGAGAGAGGGAGAGAGATCATTCATAATCACTTAAAATAATGGCAAAACCATTTATGTGTTTAGGATATTTATCAATTAGAAAAAATATAACATCTAGCATTTTTTATTTCTTCTTAGGCTGTAAAATGTATAAACAAAATAATACTTATTTTGAATAACATATTATCAAATATCAAAACTAAATGTAATTTCTGAAATGAAAAAATTTTTAAATACACAGCCACTGATACACACAGACACTTTATTAGGTGCTGATTATTTTATGAGTCCCTTGTTTGTCTGCTTTCAGTATGCTGGACAGTAGGATAAGATTTTGTGGTTGAACGTCTTATTGAAAAATTGAATTTCAAAGGTAAGTTACAGGTTTTTCTAAATCCAAGATATGTGGGGGTTGGGACAGTGGCTGAAGCCATGTTTCATGGGACTGTAAAACAAAATACAGAGCTGTGTAGAGCTTAAAGATGTGACAAATCAAGGCTGCAAAATATGGCCCAAAATAAAATTAATATTGGAATCTGGAATTATACAGAGAATATATTGAAATAAGGCAATCTATATGTGACACCAGACTAAATGAATCTCTTGAAAAAATTGTTGTCTGGAAAAAACAGAGATTCACTAATGGAAAGGATTGTATCATCAATAAGTTCCTTAAAAAAATTAGATGCTTCTTGCAGAAAACTTAATGATTATATGTCATAGCGTTTGCCAAGGAAGGAAGTGTAGAATACTGTCAAACATTTTATCCTTAGATGACTTTACTCAGATGATTTGTCCTTTTATTTATTCATTTATTTTTACTTAGGTTTTATTGAAGTATGATTTTCATGTAATCTTATTAATCAGTTTTAAACAAATAGTTTGATACATTTTTAAATGTTTGCTATTATTTAATCACTACCACAATTATGATATAGAACATTTTCATCACTCAAATAGTTTCCTCATGTTCCTTTGCAGTCAGTCTCTTCCCCATATCCTCTGGCTATTAGCAATCAATGAACTGCTTCCTAACACTACATTAAATAAAATTGTATAATTTGTAATCTTTGGGGACTGGCTTTATATACCTCTGAGAATTATCTATGCTAATGTATATATCAGAAGTCAGTTCATTTTTAATATTGATTTACATTCCATTATATGCATATACAATTTATCAAATTTTTAGAAAGAACAAAGAAAGTTGCTATAAATGTCTGAGGTCTTGCCTTGGGGGTGCACATGTTTTAACTTATTTTGGTAGTTACATTGAAGCAAAATTGTTGATTCCATAATAATCATAGGTTTAACTTTCTAGTGGCTAGACCATTTGTCATTGCAATGCAGGGAAGTTCCTCACCAGTGTTTGGTAATGGCCATTCTTTTTAAATTCAATCATTTTGGTAGGGGTGTAAAGTCATCTTATTATGGTTTTAATTTGCATTTCCTAATAACTAATAACCCTGAGAACCTTGCTTTGTGCTTAATTATCATCCAAATATTTTGTTTGGTGAAGTGCATCTTCAAATATTTTGGCAACTTTTATCAAATTATTTTTATTAATAAATTGTAAGAAGTCTTTATATATTCTGGATACAAATCCTTTATCAGATATATGATTTTTCATATCTTCTTTCAGTTTTTCACATTTAGTATAATGCTAGCTATAGTTACTTTGTAGTATCCCTTTATCAGGATGAGAAGTTTCCTTTCTACTCCTAGTTTGCTGAGATGTTTATCATAAATCACTGTAGAGTTTTATTAAATCCATGAGATTGTAGTAATATTAAAAAATTGGTTACAGGCAAGGAATAATGCCCTTATCACCTTACAAATGATAGTACTCCATAACCAAATAGTAGATAAGGGAAAGCATCTCTTTATAAAATTATTCCAATCAATAAATTAAAATAAATGATATAATTAGAATATCACAATTTTGCAAGCCCTAATGAATTAATAAGAAAAATAAAATATTTTATTTTTTACTTCATTTATTCTTTCTCTAACACTTCCTTTGTTTATATACATCAGAGTTTCTGACGTGTATCTTTTTCCTTCTCTCTGAAGACCTTATTTTGACATTTCTTGCAAGGCAGGTCTCTTGGTGATAAATTCCCTCTCAATTTTTAGTTTTCTGAAAGAGTCTACTTCTTTACTTTTGAAGGATAATTTCACTGCTTACTGAAGTCTAGGTTGGTGATTTTTGTTTTCTTTCAACATTTTATATATTTTACTTCACTCTCTTCTTGCTTGCACAGTTTCAGAGGAACAGCGTGGTATAATTCATATCCATGTTCTTCTGTGGGATTTTTTTGTTCATTTGTTTTGTTCGTATACCCCTTTATGCCCCCTTAAAATTTTAACTCACAAACTACTCCACACTGACCCTCCAGCAATCCATCAATTACAGATTAAAGTGCTTCTACCAACAGTGTTTCCAGCTGCAGGCTTCTGCTCCTGGACTTTTTTACCTGGACTTCTTTACCCACAAACTGTGAGTCTCTGTATCTCTCTGTCCATCTCTCACCATTTTCAGGGCAAAAGTTTTTTTTCTATTACTCATTTATTTGTTGAATCTAAATGTTGTTGATATTCAGTTAGTCCAGCTTTGTTCTTGTTGTGAAGATTAGAGTGAGAATCTCCAATGTCTTTACACATCAGATCAGAAACACACACAAAACTCAAAACTATAAAACTTCTAGAAGAAAACAAGGGATTAAATATAGGTGATTATGAGTTTCCCAGTGAAATGTTACATACAACATCAAAAACATGATTCATGAGAAAAACAAATTTTATATTAAACTATATTAAAAGCAAAAATTTCTGCTATATGAAAGACACTATTAAGAAAATGAAAACACAGACCACAGACTGGAAGCACATATTTATATAAGACAAACCTGATAAAGGAGTTGTATCTGGAATATACAAATAAGTCTTAAGACTCCACAATAAGAAAACAAATAATCCAATTAGAAAATAGACAAAAGATCTGAACAGATACTTCAGCAAAGATACATGGATGCCAAATAAGTATATGTAAATATGCTCATCACAAGCCATTAGGGAATTGTAGATTAAGACAACAAAATACCATTACATACGTGTTAGAGTGGCTAAAATCCAAAACCATAACAATATCAGATTGTGAGGAGGTAAAGCAAAAGTACTTTAATTCATTACTGATGGAAATTTAAAATAGTAGAGCCACTTTGAAGGATGGTTTGGAAGTTTTTTACAAAGCTACATATAGTCTTACCTTATAATATGACAATTGAAATCCAATTTACCAAAAGTAGTTGAAAACATATCACAAAGCATGCACATAAATGTTTATAGCAGTTTTATTCATAATTCCCCAAACTGGAAACAACCAAGATATTCCTCAATAAATATATTTACAAATGAAATGTGTTATATTCATACAATGGAATATTTTTCAGCAATACAAAGAAATGGCTATCAAGCTATGAAAAGACATGGAGACATCTTAAATGTATGTTACTAAGTTAAATCAGGCAATCTTAAAGACTACACTATATGATTCCAATTATATGACATTCTGGAAAAGGCAAAACTAAAGACAGTGGAAAGATTAGTTTTTGCCAGGGGTTGATGGGAGGGAAGCAAGGCTAAGAAAATGGAGCACAGAGGATTTTTAGGGCAGTGAAACTATTCTGTATGAAAATAAAATGGTGGATACATGACATGAGGCAATTGACAAAACCAATATATTTTTTTAACACAGAGAATGAACTTTAATGTAAACTATGAGCTTCAGTTATTAATAGTGTGCCAATATCAACTGCAATAAATGTACTATGCTAATTCAAAATATTAATAATAAATTAAACACAGTGGGAGCCACATATGTGAGATCTCTGTATTTGAGTTCAATTTCTCCATAAATCTAAAACTGCTCTAAGAAATAAAGTATATTAATTACATGAAAAAAAGAAGTTCTGAGACTACCTATATTGAGGACACACTTCTCATCATGGTGCTTTATCCTGGATCTATTGACCAGAGAGGTGTACCATGGAAAGGTTTTAGGGTATTGAGAAACTCCTCAATCTGTGTGAAAACTTTCTATCCTTGTAATTTACAGTTTGTATGAAATTCTTGTTATAGACGTTGATCTCAAAGCTTTAAAACCCACATTGAAGTGTTAATGTTAATCCTGAAGTCTATTGCTATTTTCTTAAATCTTAATACATACTTCTTAAGCAACTTAACTCAGGCAAAACATTTTTCGCAGACAATTCTTTTTTCCAAGTCTTGACACTGTAATTCAATTACGGAAAATTTCCTAAAACATTCAGTAACCAATATATTAAAAACTTTTATCCAAAATTGTATGTGGTCATTCATTTAGCTTCGTTGCTTTCTTTTTAAACATAATTGTCAGTTTACATGGCACTTTTGGCTTCTCCAGTACATAGATTTTTGTTGTTATTTTTCAGAATTCAGAAAGAATGACCTGTCCCATGTGATTTTTGGTATACAATATATTTCTATCTAAATCTTAGTGTTCATGTCTTGAAGAACCCTGGCAGCAGCAGCATTTTGATTAAACTAATAACTTAGGTTTCATGCCAGTTGGATGCACAAAAGTCTTGACTTCACATTTGCTGTGACTGCACTGCAATGAAGACAGATAGTTCAAACTATTTTGATTAAAAGTTCTGATCACAGTTGCATAATGGTTTGGCCATTCTGAATATGAAATAGGCTAAATGAATTATAGCACATGAACTTAATCAACTTCATCTTGTTTATATCCAGGCTCCTCTCCAACTCATCAAGGTCATTTTGAATTTTAATACAGCTTTTAAATGTGCTAATTGTCCTACCAAATTGGTGTCATCAGCAAATTTGCTAAAGATACACTCTGGTTCATCACCCCAATCATTAATTTTTAAAATGTTTAATAGTAGCATACTGAGTATGACCCCAACAAAAATATAGTTAGCACTTAAAATTTCAAAAGATGGTACTTTATCATCAGTTGCCTGACAACTTGATATTTTCCATTGGTTAAAAAATAGATTTGTTTCTTTTATTAAAGTACAAAGTTGTGTTTATCTACGTGTAAATGCTGGTGTCAGGCATTTTGATCTTAGAACTAGAAAGTAGGGAATATGTCTATGTTATTCCTTGCTGATATTTTAATACACTATCACTTTTATTTGATTTGTCTGCAGTTAAAATATCCCACCTATCATCCTTTCTTCTTTCTGTCTTATGTGACCTCACTTTTACAGCAACCAATACTTGAAATATTTAGGGCCTATACTTCACCGCTGTGCCTGGTTCAATCACCTTAACATCCCATTACCCTGACTTTCCAAAGCCCTATATACATTTTTACTCCATTCTTCCTCAGGCAAAAACACATGCTCATACCTCAGAACTTGTCACAATAATATGACAACATTTCAAAAATGTGGATGTCAAGCATTCTTCCACAATCATCCTCAGTTGTTGTTCTACCTTTATTTTAATATCCCTCTTTAATAATAATTTTACCTAATTTCAACACAGAATTCATCAGCCCTATCACCTTTCAAGATTCACATTTTCCTTCATATGCTGTTTCTTCTTTGCTCAGGCTAGAAAATCTATGGAATGGTATTATTATTCTCTAGCAAACCCAGCTTCATGCTCTTTGGCCTCTTGCCTATGTGCTTGACTTATTATATTAATTTCCTAGGGCTGCCATAAAACGTACTACAAACTGGGGGGCTTAAAGCAACAAAGATATATCCTCTCACATTTCTGGATAATTCAAGTCTGAAATCAAGGTGTTGGCAAAGCCGTGTTCTCTCTGAGGGCTCTAGGGAAGAATCTTCCCTTGCCTCCTCCTCGTTTCTTTTGGTTGAAGGCAATCCTTAGCATTTCTTGAATTCACTACAATTCTGCCTCACTACAATATCTGTACTTATCTTCACATGACCTTATTCCCTCGAGGTGGGTCTTTCTATCCAAATCTCCCTCTTCTTATAAGAATACTAGTCATTATATTTAGAGCCCAACCTAATCCACATAAATTTATCTTAATTTACAACCTCTGCAAGGATTCTATTTCAAAATGAAGTCACATTCTGAGGTTCTGGGTGAACATAAATTTTGAGGGGATATTATTCACACAGTATATTGACAAGTTCCAATCCTTGTTAGACTCACAAAATTTCTATTGGATTTTTCAAACTGGATTTCATAATATATCTGCAGAAAATAACATATGTGAACTTGCCACTTGGAAATCATGACAACAAATCAATAATACCTCTTACTATCCAAAATTCTTCCTATTCCTTAAAAATGAAAGTCCACCTTCTTAGAGGGTTATTTTACATTTTCTTTAATTATCTAAAATGTACATTTTAAGAAAGGAGATGACAACTCATGTAACTAGCCACTGCCAGTTTACTGTAACTGGGACTCATATTCGGGGTCAATATTTATCCCATTGCCTTCCACTTATGGGAGAACTAGACCCCTAAAACAGTTCCCTGTTTTTTCTCAGTGTACTATTTCTCTATTTTCACTCTTTTCTTCTTTTTTCTTTCTTTCTTTCTTTTATTTATTATTATTGTTATTATTATTTGAGACGGAGACTCACTCTGTTAACCAGGCTGGAGTGCAGTGGTGCAATCTCAGCTCACTGCAAACTCCACCTGCTGGGTTCAAGCAATTCTCCTGCCTCAGCCTCCTGAGTAGCTGGGATTACAGGCACCTGCCACTATGCCCAGCTAATTTTTTGTATTTTTAGTAGAGATGGGGTTTCACCATGTTGGCCAGGTTGGTCTCGAACTTCTGACCTTGTGATTTGCCCACCTTGGCCTCCCAAAGTGCTGGGATTACAGGCATGAGCCACCGCGTCTGGCCTATTTTTCACTATTTTCATTACTATGCAACTACTGACTCATGTTCCAGTTGTTAGAAAACAACCTCCACTTATTCTATACTCATTTCTATTTCATCCTGCTATATCTGGGAATACTATAGCCAATACTTCACTAAAATTATTTTAATTCTGTTTAATAACTCTATTTTGCCAAATTCTTAAGTCTGCTATCTGTTTTTGCCTTATGAGAAATCTTATCACTATTCACCCCAGCTGACCACATTTTATATTTCTTAATATTTTTCATTAGTTGCACGACAACAGTACTCTCCAGACCCCTTCTGTATTGCTGGCTGTACATTTTCAGTCATCAGAAGAAGCAAATTTAATTTGCCTCTTCCTAATTTAACTAACTGCTCAACGCTGGAGTGCTTTAGAGCAACCATTTCAGACTTCTTTTCAGTATACTTCTGATTTCTAAATAAATAGACACCTAAACGATGATTTCATCCCACAGCTTCGAGGTCTCTTATATATATACATATATATATATATATATATATATAGCCTTAGTTTCTATCCAGTGATCCACCATTTAGGTGCTCAGAACAGAAACCTACATGCCACATTCTGTTCTGGTCTTACCTCTGGTCCGATACACTTACTCTAGATTTTGAAACAAAACAAAACAAAACAAAACAAATAAAACAAAACAAAAAAACAATGTAGACAGAGAATCAGAGCAGATAAATAGTAGGGGCCAAGTATGTTATGCCTAGGGAGAGCGTGGTAGATAGAGGCAGCATAAAGTGTGAAGGTGTATACAGACTAAAGGGTAAATTATATTCAGGAGAAATAGAAAGATTCAGGTACTAAGTTCAAGGAAAGAATAGCAGGATATAAGGAGGGAGACTGTGAATGAGTCCAGAACATGTACAGCATTCTAAATGTTAAAGAATAAGACATTTATGCAGCCAACAAACATATGGAAAAAAGCTCATCATCACTGGTCATTAGAGAAATGCAAATCAAAACCACAATGAGATATCATCTAACGCCAGTTAGAATGGCAGTCATTAAAAAGTCAGGAAACAACAGATGCTGGAGAAGACATAGAGGAATAGGAACACTTTTACACTGTTGGTGGGAGTGTAAATTACTTCAGCCATTGTGGAAGATAGTGTGGTGATTCCTCAAGGACCTAGAACTAGAAATACCATTTGACCCAGCAATCCCATTACTGGGTATATACACAAAGGATTATAAATCATGCTACTATAAAGATACTTGCACACATATGTTTATTGTGGTACTGTTCACAATAGCAAAGACTTGGAACCAACCCAAATGTCCATCAATGATCGACTGGATAAAGATAATGTGGCACATATACACCATGGAATACTATGCAGCCATAAAAAAGATCAGTTCATGTCCTTTGCAGGGATATGGATGAAGCTGGAAACCACCATTCTTAGCAAACTAACACAAGAACAGTAAACCAAACACTGCATGTTCTCACTCATAAGTGGAAGTTGAACAATGAGAACACATGGACACAGGGAGGGGAACCACACACACAGGGGCCTGTCGGGGGGTGGGGGGCTAGGGGAGGGATAACATTAGGAGAAATACCTAATGTAGATGACGGGTTAATGGGTGCAGCAAACCACCATGGTACGTGTATACCTATGTAACAAACCTGCACGTTCTGCACGTGTACCCCAGAACTTAACGTATAATCATAATAAAAAAAAAGATAAGATGTCTTTAAAGAAAAATATGATGGTACTTTATTCTTACATTGAACTTGAATTAGTTGACATGGTATGTACAATAATAAATAATGATGAAAAACATCCTTGTAAATAATAAGTCACCACTGATGTGTTTTGTTATATTTAAAGCAATACTAATGCTTTTATTACAATAAGGGAGACTCTTTTTTTGGTAAGTAATTAATAATCATAATTTTAGTGGACAAATGTAAAAGTTGTGAATAATGAAGAAAAGTAATGAAGAGTCTTCAGGACTTGGGTGTAAAGGGCAACAACAAAGCATTACATACATAAATTAAAAATGCATTTGTAATAAATTAATAAAATTTTGTAAAAATAAAGAAATTTTAACACAGCATTTTAACAGTGTGAAAAATTATTAAAATTCTTAGTGAACATTAGGAATATTATAAGAAATAAATAAATCTTAGCAAAATAACATTTTAATAGTGTAACAAACATTCTCAATGTTCTTAAAGACCACATTTTGACCCAAAACTAACAGCATACAAAAAATTAAGAAATAATTTTAAAAAATTGAAATTAAGAAATAATATAAGAAATTGAGAGGATATAAAATCTGTGGAACCAATCATGTGACCTTATAATATGGTTTCAGTCTCAACTAAGAATATTTTGTCTGAACTTGTGATTCACTAGGAAGACACTCCAGATGAGAATCTATTGATAAGGTCCGCCATTTAAATGTTCTAAAATTCCTTTCAGACAACTTCAAAATATATGCATGTATACTAACACACACACACACATACAGTTGTATAGCTATGTAATATGATATAAATATATATGTTTAAAATACTTATAAAAATCTTTTATCATAACAACATGCATTATTAAAAGTATAAAAGAACACTAAACATGTCTCAACATGCCCAGGCATTTATTTTTTTCCCTAAAGAATTTGTGTATTGCTTAGTAAAATATAATTTTTCAGCTTTTTACTGCATACCGTATAAATAAGTTATATGTGTTTGGTGAAGCAGTTTAACTTATTCCCATAATAGAGTAATAAATACTTATTCTTAAAAGACAAACGTAAAAATTTCAAACATGTCTGTTTATTGCTGCTTAGTCATGAAAAAGGTTAATAACTTAAAATATTCTGGAAATGTATTTGGTTTTTAAGAAATACTTAAAACATATTTTTCAAAGAGCTACATAATTATAGATAAAGTATATACTATTAATAAAACACAAACACGTCAATAAATTTGCTAATAAATCTTAAAATCCACACATCTTAAAATAGAAGGTATTAAAACTGACTCAAGAAGAAATAATCTATTTCTATAAATTTAATTATCGACATTGAATCAGTTGTCAAAAGCTTTCTCCCATCCAAGAAAAGAGAAAAAAAAAATACAAACGAAACACATATAAAAAGTAAACCTGATGATTTTACAGGTATACTCTTTGAAATCTTCAAGGAAGAGATAAATAAAATCTTATGAAAACTTTTTCCCATAAGAGAACAAAATACCTCCTTTAATAACGGGGGGATATTAACAGCCATGAACCATATCTAATGCTAACCATGAGCGATGAGAAGATGGAGCAATTGTCAGAATCCAGAGACAGAGATAATAATGTGGAGGGAGCTATCTCTCTTTTGATTGTTCAAGGGTCAATTTAATGTCCACTCTACAACCGAATTGCTCTTTGTCATAGTTCATACAGGACAGTTCTGTTCAGCTCACAGAACATGGTAAAAATAAGATCTAGAAGGGTTCACAAGAGATACATCCTACTGCTGAAAAACCTTATTTTGCAAAATTAAATATGCACACACACACACAGATATACACTTGGAAAATAGAAATTTATGAATGCTTTTTTAATTGTGTGTGTGCATGTGTATATTCTCATGAGTATATAAGAGGATGTTAACATTCAACAGGTTCTTCTATAGAAATTTATTTCTCTTTGTTTCACTTTTCATTTTGCTGTGCTAAATTATGAAGACTGAAGCTATTTTAGAGAGTGAGCATATCTCCTCATCCTTTCCCTACCATGCAGCTTAGTATGTATTTAAAATATTTCCCCACATCAATTGTGTATTTGAAGTCTGAATTCTCCCCACCCAGTCATTATAAAGAACAAGGAAAAGTTATCTGAGGCTGGAAACCAATGGAATTCCATAGTAAATGACACACAGTGAAAAACAGTAGTGTCAGAGTTGATGACAGAAAGGAAAACATCAAGATTACACATGGCTTTTTAGGAATGATTCTCGACTTACTCTGAATATGACAGAAGCCATTGGATGAATCTGATCTGAGGGGTGACCACATCTGACATATTTAAAAATGACCCCTCTGGGAAATAGAAACTAGATTTGTGAGGCAGAACAAATGTGGAAGCAAGGGAATTAGGTGATGATTATGTCAATATTCTAAGAAAGAGATGATAGATAGCTGCTTGAACCAGAGTGTCTGCCAGGGATGCAGTAAACAGTGGTCAGATTTGTTCATGGATAATAAGGAGTTGGGAATATTAAAGCATTTAGTGATGGATATACAGTTGACTCCTGAACAACCCTGGAGTTAGGGGCTGAGACCTTATTATTTTTAAATCCATGTATAACTTTTGATGCCCAAAACTTTTAACTACAAATAGCATACTGCTGACCAGAGCCTTACTGATGATAACATAAACAGTTGATAGTTGATTAGCACATATTTTGTATATTATATGTATTATATACTGTATTTTTTTTGAGACAGGGTCTTCCTCTATTGCCCAGGCTGGAGTGCAAATGGAGTGATCACAGCTCACTGAAGCTTCCACATCCCAGGCTCAAGCAATCCTCCTGCCTCAGCCTCCCAAGTAGGTGGGACTGCAAACCTGTGCCACCATGCCTGACTAAATTTTGTATTTTTGTATTTTTTGTTTGTTCATTTTTGTAGAGAAGGGGTCTCCCTATGTTGTCCAGGCTGGTCTTGAACTCCTGGGCTCAAGTGAACCTCCTACGTTGGCCCCTTAAAGTGCTGGGATTAGAGGCATGAGTCACTGAGCCTAGCCTTACATACTGCATTCTTACAGCACAGTACGCTAGAGGGAGGAAAAAGTTATTAAGAAAATCATAAGGGGTTCTCCATCAGACAGAGGGACAGAGAAGAGCGCCCTGGCAGATCAGGACAGTCATTGGTAGAGGACTGCACAGAATAGCTGCAGCAATGTGGAGATAACCCTCAATGTGCAGGTGCAGGAGCCCATGAGAGTGAGAGGCTTAGGCAAGGTGGATATCAGTCTGCCTACTGGGTGGCACAGATGTTGGGCATGCAAGCAAAAGGCTTGGATTGGTTTCTGTCCTGCCGCACCATCTGGTTTCCTGGGGGGCTGCTGGGACCACGATCTTTGGAGGGGTATTCCCATATATGCCACAGTACCAGGATTTTGGGAGGACCCAGAATGCTAAGTAAGGGCTTCTCTACCTATGCACGTCTGGTGCTACTGGTGGCCAATACACTGCTGGTTTGGAAGGCATTTTGTGCTGCCTCTCCCATGGCAGAGCATACTCATGATCTTGACCTTTTTGCTGATGGAACTCTGTACTATGTCGGCCTGGAAAAGGAACCAAATATAAAACGCCAGCCTTTGCAGACTCCCATTCTTAGCACTTCTGGCACTGGGGCAGTTTCATGAGCTATGTGCACTGTGTCCTGGTCTTCACGAAGGTGACAGGGAGCCTCACTTACCTGTTCATCCACTCTGCCTGCGGAAACCCTGGACTTCCTGGCCAAGGCCACTCTGAGCGTGCAGGAGCCCTACCAGCAACGCTGGCCACCCATGCACACAGGGCACGAGAATCAAAATGGTGCTCGTGAGAACAAGTGGCGACACCTTCAAGATAGCCACAGCTTCAAGATGCCCCTGCAGTTCTCCATCTGTTGCAGGTGCTGGTGGACCTGGCCGTCCTGGGGCAGGTGTAGGCCTTCACCCGCCACCCCTAGA
Source organism: Pongo pygmaeus (assembly GCF_028885625.2). Taxonomy (NCBI): domain Eukaryota; kingdom Metazoa; phylum Chordata; class Mammalia; order Primates; family Hominidae; genus Pongo; species Pongo pygmaeus. The sequence goes on from NC_072377.2 coordinate 29,186,506, forward strand.
AGGCTGCGCCCGTTGCAGCGCCCGTTGCAGCGCCCCCGGCCAGAGCCAAGGCCCTCAGAGGCGGCCGGAGCCAAGGCCCTCAGAGGCAGCCCAAGAGGACCAGGAAGTGTGGCACCTGCGCAGGCGCCGGCTGGGACGCTGGGTTTCCCGGATGCCGGAGGGCGGGCACTGCGTCCCCCGGCAGGCTGACAGGGGTTCTGTGGGGAGAGATGAGATGGCGTCCGGGCGTCAAGTTCTGGATCAGGACCCTGTGGAGGTCTCAGGGCGGGCGGTGGGGGCCACTGTGTTCTCCAACGCAAGCACGCGGAGAATGGATTTTCTCACTCCAAGGGGTGGAGGGGTTCAGGTATTTGTTTGTTTTGTTTTGAGGCGGAGCGTCGCTCTTGTTGCCCAGGCTGGAGTGCAGTGGCGCGATCTAGGCTCACTGCAACCTCCGCCTCCTGGGTTCAAGGGATTCTCCTGCCTTGGCCTCCCAAGTAGCTGAGATTACAGGCGTGCGCCGACGCCCGGCTAATTTTGTATTTTTAGTAGAGACCGGGCTTCACCAAGTTGGTCATGCTGGTCTCGGACTCCTGACCCCAGGTGATCCACCAGCCTCAGCCTCCCAAAGTGCTGGGATTACAGGCGTGAGCCACTGCCCGGCTTAGGTGTTTTTAAGGTGATAGTAAAAGCGTCTTTTCCCACTTCCTCTGAAACACATAGACACACACACACACACACACACACCACACACACACGGCCTGAACCTGAACAGGCAAACTTCAGGTCCTGAGGGACAGCGGGCCCTCAGGAACCTTCCCTGATCTTGGTGAGTTTGTGCCCCAGCTCCCTGGATCCATCACAGCCGCATCTCTGGCCTCCTGGTGGGTTGAGGGACTGCGGACCCGGAGTGCAGACCCAGAAGCGAGAAGGAGACCTGGCCTCAGGGGTTCCCCGTGTCCCTCGATCTCTAGAGCCTTCGGCCTCAGCACGCCCCTGACTGGACACCCTGGTTGGACTGGCTTCGCCTCTGCGCCCCAGCGCGTTGGGCACCCACAGCAAGGCCTGGGTGTTCTCTGCCGCAGGTTCACGTAGAAATGAGGCCGCAAGGACGCAGTGGTTCCCGTGCTCTCGATTTTCTGACCAGATTCGGCCTTCAGAGCAGCCACCTCCAGAGACTCGGCCCTGCCACCCTGGCGCGCGCCCGGACGCCTCGCTGCCTTGGGAGACCCTAGTGTAGACACCCCGGGGAAAGCCGGCCTGCCCGGGTCCCAGCCTAGCTGGGGATGAGCCAGAGTGTGTTCAGGAGTGTTCCAGTCAGAGCCTCCAGTTCTCGAGTCCCAGCTACCCTCGGACAGACCTGGAAGCCCTCTGGGAGGAGGAGGGGGCCGGGACTGGGCTGCGCCGACACAGCCCCAGCAACCTCCCTACGGAGATGGCGGGTGAGTCTCCCCTTGCCGAAACCCCCTTTACTCTGAGTTTCGTCCACATTGCCGGACATAGCTTTGCAGTCCATCCTTCAGGACAAAGAGAAGGCGTCGGGTCAGGGGCGGGGATGCCGGCCAGGCGCCCCAAGGATCTGCAGGGCCGCGGCTGCTGGGACGCCTTGTCGCACCCTCTGCTGCCCTGGGATCTGGGCCTGAAGCGCCCTCCAGGGCGGTGGGCGGCAGCGCAGGTGCCCCTGCCGTCCTCTGCCCGCTGCGCACCCCGCCGTCTTGGGTCCCACAGTTCAGAAGAGTCCACTGCTTCTGGTGGCTATGGGAGCAGCTGTTCTGACTTGTCAACCCATAGTCTGCCCGCCTCCTCGTTTCCAGTTTAACACGAGGTCATATTCGTTCTTACCAGCCCTGTGCTGCCTCCAGCCGGCCCTCAGGCCCGAGGGTTCTAGGTGCTTCTCTGCGGCTCCCATAGGGGTCCTCTTTCCTTCTGGAGGGCTGAGGGGCAGCTTCCGTGTAGACGTTAACGCTGTCAGCGCCAAAACGCTAGGACTTCAGTGGGAAAATGTTCAAAGTTGTTTCATCCTCCAGAGTTTTTCTCGGGAAAAACAAAAAAACAAAAACTCTTGAGTGCTTGATTGAGGATCTGGCTTAGCTCTTTGGCCTGTAAGATGCTTTGAACATCTCAATTTTTATTTCTAATGAACGGAGGTGTTTGTAGAGGTAATTGCCTGCAAATTAAAATGTCACCAATTTTAGTCACAGTTATGGTGAACGAATGTGCCGCCATGCGGCGAGTTTCATTCTTTGTGGATCCAGGAAAAAAAAAATCATAAGAATGTGGTAAATATGTGCCTGAATTTTCTGGTTGAAGCTACAAATCTGTCAGTTTCCGGGGTACTTTAAAAGGAAGTTAGTGAGAACTTTGGTAGGGAATAGGGGAACAAGTGCTGTGTCCACGGAATCAACGACATTTAACAGTTGGGAAAATTAACAGGATCCAGCAAAGAATTCTGACAAGTATTTACCAGGGAAGTAAGTTAAAAATTTGAAAAGGAAATGTCCCCAAAATCAAGGAAAAAGCAGTTTTTCTAGAAGGATAAAGCGATCAGCTGTTTCAAATACTGGCAGCAGGTTATGCTGAGGACTTAGAATTCATCTTTTATTTTTTTGCATTATGAATTTTAGGGGTGATTTTGTTAGGAGTTCAAATTCATGAAACTACTCAGTGCTACCCTTTTATAGATTACATATTCATGCTTACATTTTTTGAGTCAGATTAATAATATAAGTACAATTTTTTCTTAAGGAATCCTCCTATTGTTTTCTCTAGGACTGAGAAAACCTAACTTCATATTCACACATTTTTTTTTAAAAAGAAATGCTGAATTTTTTTCTTGAACCCTAGCTTGTAACATACTTATTGATACAGACAATAAATAAGTGTATTATTTAGCTGCAAACAAATTAATATTAAAATGTTATTATGTTATATATAAAACATAATTGCATGTGATGTGATTATTCAATTGAATTTTAGTTGATTCATAACAAAAGTCTTATTTGAAAGAACTGAGAAAATAACAAGAAGATAGATGATAAATAGACCAAAAGTGAGAATTACAGATATTAAATCTTAATACATTTAATGGGGCTATTATTTAATCCTTAACCCTCATGGTACCCATGGTATAGAAATTATTTTATAATGATGGTTCAGTGTATTTATAATCATATATTTATAGAGAACCATTGAAATTAATTAAAACCAAGATCATTTGATGATAATTTGTGTCATTTCTGTTAATATTTTTTATGTAGAAAACCACAGACAAGCTAATTTTGAAAATACATTAAATTCGAATTCTGTATACTAACATTCATTTAGCATAGCACTAAGACTATTTGCTTTTTAAAGTTAATATGTGATGATTACAGATTTATTTTTCCATTAATTTTCAGCTAGGAATACAGAAGATATATTTCGTCCCAAATAATCTGCTAACTCTGTAGGAGATTGGTAGGGAAATATGCATGCTACTTACTGTGGCATTTCTGAAAGAACCAGCTTTCATTATTTTCCTAACCAGTCTTCACCTATCAGCTACCACTTTGGATATATATATATATATGTACAACTGACTTCTTTTACATTTAATTGTACTCATGGGAGTCTATTAGCGACTCTAACTTTAATAAGAAATTTCTAATCCACAGTAGTTGTTTCTTTCTGTTTTGTTTGCTTCATTAATCATATTCAGTATATATAAGCTAACTAAATAAATAAAATTTCTATACAGTAGTTCTAAAGCTTACTATTGTGAAGGAAGTCATTTTGGATTATATCAATACATACTTTTATACATATATACAGAAACAGATATACAAACCCCTACAACAGAAATGAGTAATGTTTTTTAAACTGAGATATCCAGTTGTACAAATTCTACCTATGTTTATTTTTTCTTTATGATTTATATATATATGGAAGTATATTTCATTACCAGCATTATGATGTCAGTGCAATCTAGGAAAAACTAACGTACACTCACACATACAAACAAGATTGATTTGAAATATTTGTTTTGCCATGGTCTCTTTTATTGACTGGCAAGTTTCTCTATATATATGTACACACACACACAAAAAAAAATTCTTGAAGGAATCATGTAGGTCTACAAAACTTGCTTTTCTAAATTAGTAATACATGTTCTGCCAATGCAGATGTTTTCATGATGATAAAATAAAATGTAAAAGACTAAAAATAATTACATTATATTACACAAATATAATTTTGTATGAGATAATAGTAAATAGTCTCCAAATATGAAGTTACAAAATGACATATGTGGTACACAAAAAGTAACATTTTTAAAATCTACATTGATGAAAGGGGAAAAGTATACTCAGAAATTTGAAAATTTAGTTTTTTATGGTAACTCATAACAGTAAAACATTTTTTTCAAGTCTTTAAGTTTTTCAAAAATATTTTCAAGAGATAAAAATAAAAGCTAAAGTTATAAGATATATACACACACACATATGTGTGTGTGTGTATGTATATATATTCTATTGATTAGCCCCAGGAGAGATGGAGACAGACAAGTGATTAGGAATGGCATAATTCAAATTCCCAGTAGAAATTTCATCATTGCATTGTTCTTTTCTGAGGAGAGGGTTTGTGATAATATTAATGAAGAAGAAGAAACTTGGCAAAAGGCCCAAGCTCAATCCAAAAAGAGCTAAAATTATGTCACATTATCTCTGGGAGAAATGGTAGGTGATGAGTAGACATAGATTTCTATGATGCATGAGGGAATTGGCCTTTGGTGAGGAAATTAACAATTATCACATTATTAAATAAACACTAAATCTGAAGCCATAACTACACAATTCTATTGAGGAAGAAAATAATTTTGCTAATACTTCTGATTTTAAATTTTTTATATAATAAACATACAACTGAAGAAAACAAAATGTTGCATTCAAATGAGCTGTTTTTAATACGGAGAAAATTCAAGCTCATCTATATAGAAATATTGGTGGGATGAAAAAAATAAGTATGTTGGAGGCTGAAAACTGTTCTCCATATAGGAGTGAGAGAGAGAAAAAAAATTTCAATTACATATCTGAGATTAAAGGTAAGAATGATAAATTTTCCAAATTCGGTAAATGCATGGGGGCCAGATGCAAGCATACAGAAAACTGCTGGACATAATTCATTACTATGGAACCATAGATCAAAAGCACATTGAACTACCACCTCACACCTATTAGGACAGCTACTCTTAAAAAAAAAAAAAAAAAGTGGGCCAGGCACAGTGGCTCACGCCTGTTATCCCAGCACTTTGGGCGGCTGAAGCGGGCAGATCACAAGGTCAGGAGTTCAAAACCAGCCTGACCAATATGGTGAAACCCTGTCTCTACTAAAAATACAAAAAAACTAGCCAGATGTGGTGGTGCACACCTGTTGTCCCAGCTACTCGGGAGGCTGAGGCAGGAGAATCGCTTGAACCCAGGAGGTGGAGGTTGCAATGAGCCAAGATTGCACCACTGCACTCCAGTCTGGGCAATAGAGGGAGACTGTCTCTCAAAAAAAGAAAAAAAAAAATAGTGCTGATGAAGATGTGAAAGAATTGGAAACTTTGTGCACTTTTGCCCGTAATATAAACTGGTACAGGTACTATAAAAACAGTTCTTCAAAACATTAAAAATTGAAGAACAAAATGATGCAGCAATTCTACTTCTGGTTATACATGCAACATAATTGAAAATAAGATCTCAAAGTGATATTTACACACCAGTGTTCACAGCAGCAATATTCACAGTAACCAAAATATAAAATCCACCCAAGATCTATCGATGTAAGAATGAATAAAATATGATATACACATACAATGGAATATTATTCAGCCTTAAAAGAGGACATTCTAACACATTTGACAACATAGATGAAACTTGGGGACACTATTCTAAGTGAGGTAAGCCAGTTGCAGAAAGAAAAATAGCGTGTGAGTCCACACATATGAGGCATCTGCAGTAGTTCTTGAGATTACTTGCAACAATAATGTGAATATACTAAACACTACTGAACTCTAGATTTTAGAATGACTAAGAAGATACATTTTATGTTAAGTGTATTTTACCACATTTTTTTTTTTTTAAAGAAACAAGTTTCTGGGAAGCTGAGCATGTTGAATAAAACCAATTCTGTTGATCTTAGCGTTTAAAATCCTGGATGGGATATGAAGTATATCTCAGAACATTTTGGGTATTAATACTCTGCTCCCTGTATACACAGTGTATTCCTGAAAGGTTGGTATTTTTTTAAAGTAAATTATAGTCATTTATAAGCACACATTTTCATGTGAAATTTTGTATATACACAATATTGTGTGGGTTCTTTTTATGACCTTTACAAAATATTACTATAATGTGTAACATTGTAATTTTATATTCCAAGGCTCAAATTTTGAAAATGTTCATATAATGTGTAGATTTGTCCTTTATATGGGAAAGTGTTCCATTAAAATGCTGAGTTTTATATGAACATTAGCTGTTACCATACCTTTATCTTTTAAAAATCTAACAGATAGTAAATCCAAATACATTTATATTATTTTCTATTATATACCATTGAGATAATCTATTTAGATGTTAGAAAAAAATTGTTACTGATTAGGATTTTGAGTACAGATAATTTTTTGCGCTGGAAGATGAAATGCTTCCATTGCTGCTGGTCCATTATTTTTCGTTTATGAAACTATATATGCTCTCAGAAAGCTTATAAAAATAACACAAAATAAAATATTGAAATATTTATAAATTTAATAAATAATTCTGATTATGAAAGAATCATAAAAATAAAGAGTCCTCCTGGCAAATTATTCACATTTGTAAGTTCATGCATGTGGTGTGTGACTATTTTAGACAATCTACATAAATATAATTCAAGCTTTGGAGGTCTATTTCTACTTTACACCTAACCATAACAAAGTGGTAAGAAAATCAATAAAATAAGAAACTGGTTTCTCTAATCTGAAGTAGGTTTTATTTTTTATTTTTTATTTTTTGCCAAATATCCCACAGTAAGATAATTAGACCTAAACTGAAAATGCTGCAGGTCATGTTTTCACAAAATGTGACATTTCATGTCATTGTTATGAAAACAGTGGTACCAAATTCAATCTGCACCAATCATATTTTTATTTTAATATTTTAAGCAACACGGTTCTAATCCATCTAAATGAGTATATTTAATTTAGTAAGTCATAAAATATTTCTTAGTCATTAAAACACACAAAATATTTTTTCTGCTAAGTCTTACTAGAACTTATAGTATCTAACCTCTTTAAAATATATATAACTTTGATTTCTGTTTCTCTTAGCTTCAAGTAACTTTATAGTACTTTTTTCTTCCTAGCTAATTCTACTGTTCTTGGAAATAATAGAAAAAGAAGAATTTACCTTTGGAGTGAAAGAGTGCTGAAGCAGGACTGGTAGTTTGGTTAGGGAACATTTTACAAAATCTAGTTTAAAAAATCTAAAGAGTCTGAAGCATTGTCAGCTAGTTATCACATGTGGTACCTATGCAAATTTCCTTGAGCAGATGTTAGAAAATTCGTGAAATTCTATTCAATATGATCATTCAGAAGTTCAGTCTGGTCTTCGTAAATATAACCCAGCATAAATGATGCATAGAGCTCCTAGCTGTGCTCCTTATGTGCTGCAGTCAGATCCAACACCCCTTGGGACAAGACATCTGGAACTATATGCCATTGTGTTTGACTAATCTTTCTCCTGAATACCAGCTTAAAATTGCCCATTATTCCAAGAAATTCAGAAAATCACAAATACACACAAAAAGCTAAAATAAGACATATCTTATATAGTTATATATATATACATGAAATGAAATAATTGCACAGATTTGTATATTTGAGTATGACACTAATTCTCTGTTTTTATTTCCTGCTACAAAGGTAGTCATAAAAAAATACTTATTGCAGAAATCCAATATATGATATATACTAGCAAATGTTTGGACTATGTTGAAAAATCAATAAACCTCATAATTCATTCACTAAATAACCAGATTTTTTACAGGTCTGAATTTTTAATGATTTTTCTTTGAGTTTTGCAAAGCTTTGTCTATCAATCAGAAACATTAACCAAATATATCTTAATGTAGAGATATTTTGGTAGACATTACTTGTGATCGCCAATATTTCTTTTTTCAGCCTGGGCATATAAATGTCTATACTTCTAGGCACTATTTTAGTTAGCAGGGCCATAACTAGCAATACTGATATTCTATTGACAAGAGTTTTGTAAAAATGTTTGTTTTAGTGCAATACTGTGACAAAATGAAGTGGCCGTGTTGTCTGAGGTGAATACCTGAAGTTTGACCAAGGAAATTGTGGACACAGACATGCAAGGAATGAGCCAAAGTATAATAGGTGAGTGTCCAGAAGTTTAATAGTCGAAAGAAAGAGGAAAGCTCCCTTGTGCAGAAGAAGGGTACTGGTTCCTGCATTTGTGGCGAGATGCCAATGGTTTTATAGATGAGCTTGAGGAGGTAGTGTCTGATTTACATAAGATACAAAAGATTGGTTGGACCAGGTGTGTCATTTACGTAGTGCTCAAGAAGCTGGCCATCCCACCATAATCTTTTACTACGTAGATGTGTTTTTTACCTGGCAGATGCCATGTTGTCTGTTCCCTTATTGCACACGTGGAGACAAAGAAAAGCGAAGATGGAGCTTCCATATTGGATGTGCCTGGCTGCTAGGTAGCCCTTTTCTATTGGCACAGCTCCCAGCATTCACCCGTGCAAGCTTCCAGATTGCTTATTTATGTCTGCAGCTTGATTTTTTAGGCTGGTTTTTGTTAGAAAAGAAATGATTTGGGAGCTGCTTTTTCTTAAAAGGGAAACCTTGCCAAAGACTCTCTTACCCTCACTAACTGCCTAAACAATTTCTTTTTAGCTCCTGTATCAAAAATATATAGTATTTTTACTTTTGGATAAATTTGCAAGTATCATATATGTCTACTGAACCTAAAGCTTTTGGGATAAATGTTGGAAAACACAATTTTATAGGCCATGTTGGTTACTATTGGCTGCATTCGACGAAATATCATAAGCAAGAGATAAGCTTGGGGGCTAAGAGGAAGGCCAATTTTCACACAGAAATGAGAGAGTAAAGATAGGCTAAACATGTAGAGACTTGTTGCATTAGAATACCTGACTGGTTTGAATCCCCAGAAGGTAAAAAATGAAGTATAAGAACTTAAGTAACATTTGAATAAAAAACCTTTAGTATAATATAGTGCTCGAATGCAATAATTAGTCCAAGAGCTGGAGCCATTAAAATTGCTTGGCCAGGTGTGGTGGCTCACACCTATAATCTCAGCACTTTGGGAGGCTGAGGCAGATGGATCACCTGAGGTCAGGAGTTCGAGACTAGCCTGGCCAAAATGGTGAAATCGCGTCTCTACTAAAAATACAAAAAAGTTAGCCAGGCATGGTGGCAGTTGCCTGTAACCCCAGCTACTCAGGAGGCTGAGGCAGGAGAATCACTTGAACCTGGGAGGCGGACGTTGCAGTGAGTCGAGGTCGTGCTATTGCACTCCAGCCTGGGCAACAAGAGTGAAACTCCATTTCAAAAAAAAAAAAGAAGAAGAAGAAGGAGGAGGAAGAGAAGGGGGGGCGGAGAGGAAGAGGAAGAAGAAGAAGAAGGAGGAGGAGGAGGAGAAGGAGAAGAAGAAAATTGCTTGATGAATGAAAGTGCTTATGGGAAAGTTTGGGTCACAGGTATTGTATTAGTTTCCTAGGACTGCTGTAACAAAATACCACAAACTTACAACAACGAAAATTTATTCCTTCACTGTTCTAGAGGCTAGAAGGTGCTAAGAACGTTGGTTTCTGCTGGAGTCTCTGAAGGGAGAATCTGTTGCATAACTCTCTCCTAGCCCTAGTGATTGACAGCAATCCTTGGCAAGTAGACACATTGCTAATTTCTGCCTCCATTTTCACATAGCATTATTGTTTGTCTCTGCATGTCTTTGTCTCTTATAGAAACACCAGAGATTAAATTTGGGGTCAGTCTTAAATCTTAAAACAACTTCTTAACTTACATCTTATTTTTATTTGCAATGTCCCTATTCCCAAATAGGGTCACATACCTGAGATTGGGAAATAAACATACCTTTTTGGAGTACATGTTTCAACCTATGACAGGTCTAGTCATCTAATTGAAGCCCAGCAGTCTCCAAGTAACTGCCATAAGTTGAGAAAAAGGAACATGGGTTAGAAAGATAAGTAAATTAAGCTGGTAAATAATGTCATATAAAGAGTTTGAGTGTTGTTATTGTTCATGGGGCCGATGAGAAGCAAACAAATTAGAAGCCAATCCCGTTTTGTTTATTCATTTTGTTTTATTTTTTGAGACAAATGTTGTGGTATGTTTAATGGAAATATGTTTTACCCATCAGTATTTCCCTGGAAAATATAAGCTATGAAATCTTATTATACTTAATTATGTTGTCCTTCAGTGTTCCTGCTTTTAAAGTGTAAACAGTAATGATACACATTTCAAATTTCAGAGCACTAAAAAATTTAAAGATGTGGCTAGGCACAGTGGCTTATGCCTGTAATCACAGCACTTTGGGAGGCTGAGGCAGATGGATCACCTCAGGTCAGGAGTTCAAGACCAGCCTGGTCAAAATTGTGAAACCCCATCTCTACTAAAAATACAAAAATTAACTGGGCCTGGTGGCAGGCGCCTGTAATCCCGGCTACTCAGGGGGCTGAGGCAGGAGAATTGCTTGAACCTGGGAGGTGGATGTTGCAATGAGCCAAGATCACACCACTGCACTCCAGCCTGGGCAACAGAGCGAGACTCCATCTCAAAAAAATAAATAAAATAAGTAACAACAAAAAAACTTAAAACATGTGAAGGAAGCCTTAGGATAATGCCTGACAAATAGTAACGTTTTGATAAATGTTGGCCATTCTTGCCATAGTATAAGTTACACCTATACCTATGTCTACACGTTTAAAATTAAAGATGGGATAAATTGTGCAACAAACATACTTGACATCTCAGAGGCTTATCATACTAAAGCTGCTTTCTCACAAAAAAATGTCTGCTTCATGTCAACCAGCACTGTAAGGTCACATCTGTGGTATGTATTGGGACTATGCTATCCTTGGGAGCTGCACTCTTTTCTCAGTCAACCTGCAATCTTGGGTGTCTAAATCTCAAACACTAAAAAGGCCTGTGTTTTTTATGGCAATACATATGTATTATTTAGTTACTGCTCTGTAAGAAACCCACTGATTTCTATGTGTTAAAATAATAATGGTCTTACTCAGGATTCTGTAGGTTGGTAGTTTAATGAAGGATTAGTTGGAGATCATTGTTCTAGTGTTGGCTGATTTCAGGTAAGTGTCTTCTTGCGTCAACAGTCTGTTGGATGGGTTGACTTGAGACCAACTGATGTAGGCTGGTATTAGCTGCAATTCTTCAGCTCTGCTCCATAAGGCTCTATGATGTTTACCTAAGTTTTTTTTTATGCCAAAGACAGAGTTCCACCACGTTTCTGTTAGCCAAACAATACTCACTGTATAGGGAAGTAGACATCACCACTTGATAGGAAAAAACTAGAAAGCCGCAGTGTAAAAACTTATCACAGAATCTAACTAGGAACAAATATAGACCTCTCTTGAGACAAAAATAAATGGGGAGAAATTAGGACTTCCAACCTAGTTAATAGAATTTCCCGAACTAAGACCTTTTAGAGTAAAAAATCATATTTATTTAAAGTCTTTTTTACATCTGGCCCTAATGTTTATACAAAATTCTTGTTCTTAAATACAGTATCATTTTTGTATTTAACAATATCACCAAAGTGGCATTTGATGGCATTTTTAAATACTAAATATACTTTAACAAATTAACACCAAATAAAGGCTTAAAAACAACAAAAATTTATTCATCTTACACTTCTGTAGGTCATAACTCCTAAAATCTAGGTATTGGCAGTGTTGTGTTCCTTCTGGATGCTTTAGGGAACATTCTGCTTTGGCTTTTCCAGAAGAGGCCACCTACATTCCTTGGCTTATGGCCTTTCATCTCTGACCTCTATTTCTTTCATCACATCTCTTTCTCTGACTCTGAACCATCTGACTACCTCTTTTAAGAACTTTGTGATTACACTGGGGCACCCAGATAATCCAGGATAAACTTCACATCTCAAGGTCTTAATTTAATCACATTCACAATGTCTCTTTAGCCCTGTAATGGAACATGTTCCCAGGTTTCAGAGATTCATATGTGAACATAAGTGCAGGATTAGAATTCTGCCTACTAAAAATATCGCATTATAGAATTGAGCTTTTAGAAGAGCAGCCTGTGGTGTAGATGTTTCTAAGTATCTATGTTTATGGTACATAATACTGCTGCTGTTTTGGGTTATGGTATCTTTCTATACACATAGAAATTGAAAGAAGCCCCATATAGGAATTTATTTTTAATGGTAACATTCATCATTGGCCTTCACCTTAAACATTCTCAGTTATTTTTCTGGAAATGACAATTTTAACCATGTTAATATTCAAAATAAAAATGATGGATGGTAAAAATTCTAACAATGTAATATAAAGATCAAAATAAGAAATTTAAAATATTTAATGTGACATTTTCTTAACTCCAACTTAAAAGAAAACCCCATTCACAGAAAAAAAGGGTTGCTTAGTTGCAGTATCCTTCAAAAGTGCTATTATCATTTAAATAAAACTCCTAGAAATGTGTCCTTTAAATTTGCCTTTGCTCTTCCAGTCTTGATTATAAAACATAAGGTTGTGCAACCAATAACTTCTGGAGTTAAGGAGATTTATTTTTTATAACTTTTGATAACTTTTCCTTCATGTAAAACCTCTGAGGCATTTAGGAATAAAACATGAAATTTCAATAAGTCCCTTTCATGTAAGCATTGTATGCTTCATACTACTTTATTAGACAATAATACTGGATTTTGGTAGCTTTTGTTTCTCTCATTCTTGTCAGACTAATAGTTATCAATATTACAGTGTGATTAATCTAAGACAAAACTGAACTAAATTGTTTGTGATGTGTTAGTAAGAGTTATGCCAAAACTTGAACTCAGCAAGCTAAAAAAGATTTATCTATTTGGTGGTAGGAAAGAAAATCAAAGCTTTTCCTTCTTTGGTATTACAACTCAAAACTATGTTTTACATAAAGCAACATCTGAAAGCACAAAGGCAAATAACATTGTTATGTGATATGGTTAGGATTTGTATCCCTGCCCAAATCTCATATAGAATTGTTACCCCCAGTGTTTGAGGAGGGGCCTGGTGGGAGGTGATTGTATCATGGGGGCAGATTTTCCCCTTGCTGTTCTCATGATAGTGAGTGAGTTCTCATGATAGTGAGTGAGTTCTCATGATATCTGTTTGTTTAAAACTGTGTAGCACCTCCCCCTTCACCTCTTCCTCCTGCTCCAGCCATGTAGGATGTGCCTGCTTCCCCTTTGCCTTCTACCATGATTGTAAGTTTCCTGAGTCCTTCCCAACCATGCTTGCAGTAAAGCCCGCATAACCATAATCCAATTAAACCTATTTCCTTTATAAATTACCCAGTCTCAGGTAGTTTTTTATAGCAATTTGAAAATGGACTAATATAGAAAATTGGTACAGAGGAGTGGAGCATGCTATATAAAGATACCTGAAAATGTGGAAGCGACTTTGGTATTAGATGATCGGCAGAGGTTGGAACAGTTTGGAGGCATCAGAAGAAGACAGGAAGATGAGGGAAAGTTTGGAACGTCCTAGAGATTTGTTAAACTGTTGTAACCAAGATGCTGATAGTAATATGAATAATGAAGTCCAGGCTTGAGGCAGTCTTAGTTGGAAATGAGGAACTTATTTGGAATGAGAGGAAAGGTAACTTTTGTTATGCCTTAGCAAAGAAGTTGAAGGCATTGTGGCCCTGCCCTAGGGATCTGTGGAACTTTGATTTTGAAAGAGATGATTTAGGGTATCTGGCAGAAGAAATTGTTAAGCAGAAAAGAGTTCAAGATATGTCCTGGCTGCTTCTTACAGTGTGTGCTCCTATGCCTGAGCAAAGAGATGATCTGAAACTGAAATGTATATTTAGAAGGGAAATAGAAGATAAAAGTTTGGAAAATTTGCAGCCTGACCATGTGTTAGAAAATAAAAACCCACTTTCTGGAGAGGAATTCTAGCTGGTTGCAGAAATTTGCGAAAGTAAAGAGGAGCCCCATATGTTAATAGCCAAGACAATGGGGAAAATGCCTTGAAGGCATTTCAGAGACCTTCAGCGTAGCCCCTCCCATCACAAACCTGGAGGCCTAGGAGGGAAGAATGGTTTCAAGGGCCGGGCCCAGGGCCCTGCTGCCCTGTGCAACCTAGGGACACTACTCCCTGCATGCCAGCCACTCCAGCTTCAGCCTTGGATAAAAGGGCCCCAGATATATTTCAGACTGCTGCTCCAGAGTGTGAAAGCCCTAAGCCTTGGCAACTTCTATTTGATATTAAGCCTGTGTGTGCACAGAGGGCAAGAGTTGAGCCTTGGAAGCCTCCACCTAGATTTCAGAGGATGTATGGGAATGCCTAGATGTCCAGGCAGAAGTCTGCTGAAGGAGTGGAGCCCTCATGGGGAACCTCAACTGGGACAGTGCAGAGAGGATATGTGGGGTGTGAGTCCCCACACAGAGTCCCCACTGGGGCATCATCTGTTGGATCTGTGAGAAGAGAGCCACCATCCTCCAGATCCTGGAATGGTAGATCCATTGAAAGCTTGCATTGTGCACCTGGAAAAGCCACATACACTGAATGTAAGCCCATGAAAATAGCTGAAGGGGCTGTACCCTGCAGAGCCACAGGGATAGAGATATGCAAAGTCTTGAGAGCCCACTGCTTACATCATTGAGGCCTGAATGTAAGACATGGATTCAAAGGAGATTACTTTGGAGCTTCAAGGTTTAATGACTGCCCTGCTGGGTTTCAGACTTGCATGGGGCTTGTAGCCTCTTTGTTTTGGCAGATTTCTCCCTTTGGAAATGGGTGTATTTACCCAATGCCTGTACCCCCATTGTGTCTTGGAAGTAACTAACTTGTTTTTGATGTTATTGATGTTACAGGCTCCTAGGCAGAACGGACTTGCCATGTCTCAGATGAGACTTTGGACTGTGGGATTTTGAGTTAATGCTGAAATGAGTTAAAATTTGGGGGACTGTTTAGAAGGGAAGATTGTATTTTGCAATGTGAGAAAGACATGAGATCTGGGAGGGGCTGGGGCAGAATAATATGGTTTGAATTTGTGTCCCCATGCAAATCTCATGTCAAATTGTAAACCCCAATGTTTAACTTTAGATCATGGGGGTGAATCCCCT
Organism: Pongo pygmaeus; assembly: GCF_028885625.2. Taxonomy (NCBI): domain Eukaryota; kingdom Metazoa; phylum Chordata; class Mammalia; order Primates; family Hominidae; genus Pongo; species Pongo pygmaeus. Next base: position 29,201,859 of record NC_072377.2, read on the forward strand.
GTCACTTTCTTGTGGCAGTGAGTGAGTTCTGAGATACTGTTGTTTAAATGTGTGCTTCTTCCTCCTGCCCCAGCCATGTAGGATGCACCTGCTTCCCCTTCATCTCCCACCATGATTTTAAGTTTTCTGAGTCCTCCCCAGCCATGCTTTCTGTACTGCCTGGAACTGGGTGCCAATTAACTGACCCCTTTTTTTTAATAAATTACCCAGTCTCAATTAGCTCTTTATAGCAATGTGAGAACAGACTAATACAGTATGCTTTTTAAATATAAGGATTGTTTTATAAATGTCATTTTATTTTTGTGTATCAAGGACTACTTAAAATAACAGACTAAACATTTTAACCAATGAATAATTTCAGATTATTTCTTGCTGTTCTTTCTCTTGAATGAAGGCAATTAACTCTACTCTGATAGGGCCTATTATTTATCAAGGTATGTAACACACAGGACATTGTTCATTGTCTATATTTCTTTAGATGTCACTTTTCCTGAAAAATAAGTTAGGCATGTGGAAATTTTAGCATACAAACAATATTAAAATATACTACCAAGAAAATCATACTATCTTACCTGTAGTAAGAAAAATATTTTACATATAAAACATTTGATCTGGTAAAATTTAGGGGATTATTTGCATGTAAATGTCCTATTTATCATATGGATGATGGAGAATATGTAAAATATCCTGGGGGCACACTATAGGATACTATAAAGCAGTTTGAAGCAATATATCAGATATATACAGAACAATATGAATAAATATATATGTGTGTGTGTGTGTGTATACTCATATGTGGTACTGAGGAAAAAGCAAATTATGGAATAAGATATATAAAATAGTTTACATGAAAATTAATTTGTAAACATACAAAAGAGTATTAAATTTATTGTTAAAATATATAAAATAAATGAACATATATCAAACCTCTAGGAATAGTGGTCTTTAGGTTGTAGGGAATTGGGAATAAAAATAAACAAACTAAAATAAAAAGACAATAAACAGTAAATAAATGAATATAAATAAATGACTAAAACAACAGAAGTGTCTTGCATAGACCAGTGCAGATTAAACACAATTTGTCCGCTTAAATTCCATCCATGGCTCTTAGTCAAATATTGGTGCAATAATAATATGTGACTAACAATTTATAAAATCTCAATGGCTTACAAAAGTAAACAATCATTTGGCCTGTGGTTTTGCAGGTGAGATAGAGCAGCTTAATTTCAAGCTATTGTTAAACTTCAGGTGTCTTCCCATTCTCTGTCGTCCAAAAATGACCCAAGGTGTGGTTTTTTAATAGCAAATAATAGAAGCACAAGTGTGCAGACAAAATCTCCAAGCAAATTTAAAGGCTTTGTTCTCATTTATTCACTACTATTTGATTTGTCAAATCATGTCACATGGCCTAGCTCAATGTGTCAGCCTGAGTCTGTCAGTGATGTATATTTCACATCTACTGGGGCAGTGTTATGTTACATGGTGAAGATTATATGTACGATATATATAGCACACACATACACATACATATATGTGTGTTGCTGTTTCCCAGAAACAGTGTATATGTGTATTACTGTTTCTCAGAGTTGAGGAGTGGAAAACTGAGAACAATAATTTTATTTTTCACAGGATGCATATACCCTGATACCACAATTGAAAACAAACACATTTATACAAAGTTATAAAAAAGGAAGAAATAATAATATTCAAAGATTTTCAAAAATAAATAAGACAAAATACACTTTTAAATGGGGCTTCTTCTGTTTGAAGCCCTTTTCTGATGTGTGTTTACTCATGGTAAAGGCAATTGCCTCTTTCATTTGATCATTTTTCTTTCTCTTTAAGCGAGCACTGTAGTTTCTCTCTTTTAAATTATTTTTTCAGGTTACACACATCACCAAAAGGGCTTTCCAAATTATGGACCTCTTTCCTGTGTCATAATCTGAGACTTCCCATCCTTCAGTGCCTCTGTATGTCATTTATAAGGAATAACAGCAAAATCTATAAAAAAGGCACGAGGGCTCACATAATGTGTTAATTAGTGTGTATTAGTGTGTGTGTGTTTAAAAAAGCAAATAAGCAACATATAGTAATAACTGGTTATTCACTCACTTAAAGCAACATATTTGATAACATTGTCCACTATTATACACTTTTTAGAGATCTCCAAGTACTTATGATCTGTCCAGTAATATTGTGATTCTTTAAGGCATTAGAGAATGTACTACAATTGATAGTTTTACCTAATTTCATGTGAAATATTTTATTTCTAGCTTCTTGGGGTTTCTTCTGTGAACATTCCTACCCATTTATGGAAAGGCTACTTTCCTAATTTTGCTATGTTTTCCATTATTTCCTTAAAAATACTTTTAGTATTTTTCATTTGAATTATGCTCTTGGTTTTTCTTATAAGTCCTTTAAGGTGGCTTTTTAAAGTTCATAAGTTCTGCACAATATTATTTGACTCCTTATGAATTATATCTTATACAATAAACCTCCACACACAGACACACATGTATTCATATACATTCACAGATGGATATTTTAAAACAGTTAAGATATTTCATTACATAGTCACAACTTGATCTCTGCTTGTCTACTTTCTTTATTCAATCCACTGTTGAAGGGCACTTAAGTTGATTCTGTGACTTTACTGTTATAAATAGTGCTGCCATAACTGTACAAGTGCAGGTTTCTTTTTGATAAAATGATTTTTTTTCCTTTCATAGATACACAGGATTCAAATTGCCATGTTGAATGATAATTCTATTTTTAGTTCTTTGAGAAATGTCCACACAGTTCTCCAAAGAGATTGTACTAATTTATGTTATGACCAACAGTATATGACTGTTCCCTTTTCTCTGTATCCTCACCAACACTTGTAATTTTTTGACACTTAAGTAATAGCTAATATGACTGGCACAAGATGGTATCTTACTGTGGCTTCAATCTGCATTTCTCTGATGATTAGTTATGTTGAGCATTTTTTGTGTGTTTGTTGGCTGCTTGTGTGTCTTACTTTGAGAAATCTCTGTTCATGTCCTTTGTTCAATTTTTAATGAGGTTATTTGTTGTTTCTTGTTGAATTGTTTGAGTTCCTTATAGATTCTGGCTATTCGATCTTGGTTGCATTCATAATCTGCAAATTCTCTTATTCTATAAATTGCTTATTTACTTTATTTATTTATTTTGCTTTGCAGAAACTCTTTAGTTTAAGTCCTATTTGTCCATTTTTATTTTTTGTTATGTTTGCTTTTGAGGTTCTAGTCATAAATTATTTGCCTTGGCCAATATCCAGAACAATTGTTCCTAGATTTTCTTCTATTACAGTTTTACGTCTTACATGTAAGTCTTTAATATGTCTTGAGTGAATTTTTATGTATGGAGACATAGGGTCCACTTTCATTCTCCTGCATACAGCTAGCCAATTATCCCAGCATCGTTTATTGAATAGGATGTCCTTTTCTCATTGTTTATTTGTGTAAACTTTGTCAAATATCAGTTGACTGTAGGTATGTGGCTTTATTTCTAGGCTCATTCTGTTCTATTGACTTTTGTGTCTATTTTTGTACAGGTATCATTCTGTTTTTGTTACTATAACCTTGTGGTATTGTTTGAACTCAGGTAACAGTGATGCCTCCAGCTTTGTTCTATTTTGCTTAGGATTGTTTTGGCTATTTGAGTTCCTTTGTGGTTCCATTTGAACTTTAGAACTTTTTTTCTAATTCTTTGAAAAATGATGGTGGCATATTGACAGGAATTCTGTTGAATCTCTAGATTACTTTGGGCAGTATGTTTGCTTTAATGAGATTTATTTTCCAGTCTGTGAGCATGGGATATCTTTCTATTTGTTTGTGTCATCTGTGATTTCTTTCATCAGTGTTTTATGGTTCTTCTTGTAGAGGTCTTTTACCTCCTTGGTTATATGTATGCCTAGATTTTTTTTTTTGTTTGTGTGTTTGACTATTTTAAATGGGATTGAATTTTTTACTTGTTACCAACTTGAGTGGCAAACAGATAAAAATGCAACTTATTATTCTATGTTAGTTTTGTATTCTGAAACTTCTCTGAAGATTTTTATTAAGTCTCAGAGTCTTTGGAAGAATCTTTAGGGTTTTCTAGGTATGAGATAATGTCATCAGTAAACAGAAATAATGTGACTACATCTTTTCCAATTTGGATGTCTTTTGTTTTCTTTTCTTGCCTGATTGCTCTGGCTAGGACTTCCAGTGCAATGTTAAATAGGAAAGGAGAAAGTAGGCATCTTTGTCTTCTCCCAGTTCTTAGAGGAAATTCTTCCAACTTTCCCCATTTGGTATAATGTTGGTTGTGGATTTGTCATATATGGCTCCTATTATTTTGAGTTATATTTCTTCATTGCCTAGCGTGTTAAGGGATTTCATCATGAAGAGGTGTTGCATTTTATTGAATGTATTTTCTGCATCTGCTGATATGATCCTATGGCTTTTGTTTTCAATTCTGTTTATGTGGTGAAAGGCATTTATTGATTTGCATGTGATGAACCAAGCATTTATCGCTGGGATAAAACTTATATTATCATGTTGGATTATCTTTTCGATATGTTGTTGGATATGGCTTGCTAGGATTTTGTTAAGGTGTTTTGCATTTCTGTTCATGAGGGATATTTGCCTGTAATTTATTTCTTCTTGGATCTTTGTTTGGCTTTGGTATCAGGATAATACTGGTTTTATAGAATTAGGGAGGAATCTCTTCTCAATTTTTTTTGAATAGCTTTTGTAAGATTGGTACCAGCTGTTCTTTGTACATCTGATAAAATTCAGCTGTGAATCCATCTGGCCTGGGCTTATTTTTGTTACTTTTTTTTATATTGCTGATTAAATTTTATTACTCATTTTTGGTCTGTTCAGGATTTCTGTTTCTTCTTGATTCAACCTTGGAATGTTGTAGGTTTCCAGAAGTTGATCCATTATTTCCTCTAGGTTGTATAGATTGTGTGCATAGAGATGTTCGTAAGAGTCTCTGAGGATTTTTTGTATTTCTGTAGTATTAATTGCGATGTCCGCTTTATTATTCCTGGTTGTGCTTATTTGAATCTTCTCTCTCTCTTTCTTGGTTAATGTAGCTAGCGGTCTATCAATTATTTTTACTCTTTCAAAGAACCAACTTTTTATTTCACTGATCCTTTGTATGATTTTTTTTCCCAATTGTATTTAGTTTTGCTTTGATTTTTGTTATTTCTTTTCCTTTGGTAGCTTTGGTTTTGGTTTGTTCCTGTTTTTCTAGTTCCTTGAGGTGCAAGGTTAGGTTGTTAATTTAAAATCTATCTTTTGAATGTAGGCATTTAATGCCATAAATTTTCCTCTTAAAACTGCTTTTGGTGTATCCCAGAGTTTTTGGTATGCTATGGCTGTATTTTTATTTGTTTCCATTTAAAAAACATATTCTGCCTTAATTTTGTTTTTTACTCAAAAGTCATTCAAGAGCAAATTGTTTAGTTTTCACATACTTGTGTGTTTCAAGAGCTCCCCTTTGTATTGATTTTTTACTTTATGACACTTTGGTCCCAGAAGATACTTGATATAAATTTGATTTTTTTGAATGTATTGAAACTTGCTGGAGGACCAAGCATATGGTCAGTTTTGGAGAATGTTTCATATGCAGATGAGAAAAATGTATATTCTGTGTTTGTTGGTTGGCATTTTCTGTAGACGTGTATTAGGTCTATTTAGTCAAGAGTCCAGTTTATGTCCGTAGTTTATTTGTTGGTTTTCTGCCTTGATGTTATGTCTAGTGCTGTCAGTGGGATGATGAAATCCCTCACTATTATTGTATGGCCACCCATCTATTTTACTAGGTCTAGTAGTGTTTGTTTCCTAAAACTGGATACTCTGAGGTTGGGTGTGTATACATTTAAGATAGACAAATCTTGTTGAATTAAAATCTTTATTATTATGTAATGCCCTTCTTTGTATTTTTTTTACTGTTGTTGACTTAAAGTCTGTTGTATATCATATAATAATAGCAAATCCTGTTTTATATTTTCCATTTGCATGATATTTCTTTTTTCACCCATTTACTTTGAGTTTATGAGTGTTTTTATACATTAAATTGGTCTCTTGCAGAAAGCACATGGTTGAATCTTGCTTCTTATACAGTTTGCCAATTTATATATTTTAAGTGGAATATTTAGGTTATTTACATTCAAGGTTAATACTGAATGTGAGTTTTTGTTCTTGTCATAATGTTGTTAGCTAGTTGTTGTAATCTCAATTGTGTAATTGCCTTAGAGAGTCTATAAACTTTGTATAATACTTATGTGTATTTTTATGGTGTCAGGTATTGTTCTTTTGTTTCCATGCTTAGGACTTCTTTGAGCATTTTCTGTAAGACCAACTTAATAGTGACATATTCCCTTAGCATTTGTTTGTCTGGTAATGAGTTTATTTCTCCTTCATTTATAAAACTTAATTCAGCAGGGTATAAAATTCTTGGTTGTCATTTTTTTTTAATTCAAGAAAGCTAAAAATAAGCCCCCAGTCTCTTCTGGTTTCTAAAGTTTCTGCTGAGTCCACTGTAAGTCTGATGAGATTTCCTTTATAGGTGATTTGACATTTCCCTCTAGAAGATTTTAAGATTTTTTCTTTAGTGTTGATTTTGGATAATCTGATGACTACATAGCTTGATGATGTTTGTCTTGTATAGTATCTTCCAGGTGTTCTCTGAGTTTCCTATTTCTGGAAGTCTATCTCTCCAAGAAGATCAGGGAAACTTTCTTGAATTAATTCCTCAAATATGTTTTTCAAATGTCTTACTTTTTCTTCTTCTCTCACAGGAATGTCTATATGTCACAGATTTGTTTGCTTTGCATAATCCCATATTTCTTAGAGGATTTGTTCATTTTTAAAAATTATATTTTCTTCTTTTTGTCTGACAAGGCTAAATTTTAAAACCAATGTTCAAGATCTGAAATTCTTTCTTTTACTTATTCTACAATATTATTAAAGATCTCAACTCTATTTTGAAATTCATTTAGTACATTTTTTGTTTTGTATAATTTCTGGATTTTTAAAAGAGAATTATCTATCTCATCTCTTATAATCCTGAATTGGTTTTCTGGCTTCCTTGTGTTGTTCTTCAACTGTCTCTTGGATTTCATAGAGCTTCCTTATTGTATTTTAAACTATTTATCATTTCAGAATTTTCATTTTGGTTAGGATTCATTTGTAGAGACTTAGTGCAATTATTTGAAGGTGACAAACACTGTATCTTTTTGTATGGCTGCTGCTGGAGTTCTTGCACTAATTCCTTCTTATATGAAATAGCTGTCACCCCTCATTTTGTGATTTGCTAGCATTTAGATGAAACTTTTAAATTTTTATTCTGTTTTTCCCTTCACAATATTACTGTGGTGTATGTTGTGTAGAATTATTTGACTTAATTTCTGGGTATTTTCAGGGGGCCAAGGCTCTGTATGCATTCCTTGGTATGGATAGCTACTTTGTGGTGGCTTTCTTGTATGCTGCTTGTTGAAGTGGCATATTGGATTATGAGCCTACACACTCTATTTTGTAGGGCTTGGGGTATGTGTACGGAGGTCTCAGTGAACTTATCTCAAACACTACCACTGTGTTCTTTTGCCAGCAGGTTTTTTTCTATTTGGTCTTGTAGTGAGTCTATAGTCCAGTAAATTGCACTTAAGAGTACGATATGGTTCTTCCACGGGCAGCCCAATCATGAGTGGAGGCAGCAGCCCTGATGGGGGTTGGAGGAGAGTTCATGTGGGGATATGCTGAGGTCTCAGGGGGAGCATTAAGGGGACTAAATCAACATATCTTCCTGGGAAGGCAGGAATGTGGTCCACTTTCCTATCACACCCTGTCACAGGGATCATGACCTTTAGTTCATGTAGACACTGTCCTTTGGCTCCCTGCTACAGTGCAACTGAGATCCATAAAAATTTCCTTCTGGCAGCTACCACTGAAATGGCCTGAGTGCAGCACCACAAAACATGCTGGAAATTCTCTTTCCAAGTGTACCTGTGCCATCCCCCAGCAGGGAAAGTCTGTTGCACCTGCAACAGTGGATAGGGAGAGCAGTAGATGACCCCTAATTCACTTCCATTCCTGGCCACTCGTGCTGACCCTTCAGGGATTAGCACCACACTCATGTTTTCTTTGTCCCAGGAGGTGTTTGGTGGGTCATGCTCCCCACTAGGGACTGCCCACACCAAAGGCTAAACCTCCAGTGATCTTGCAGCTCCCCAGGATCCCATGAGTACACTGTGGTTGCCAAAATCAGAGTAGGTTCTGGTTATGTTTGTGGGGGATCTGGTGATGTGGTGACACAAGGGTAGGTTTCCCAGGTAGAACAGTTGCACAAAATGAGTGCACAACCACAGTGGCACCCATTAACCTAGTTTGGGTCTGAAGGAAGTGCAAATTCACCTGCATGAACTGGCCACCCAGTGCTCTATCCCCAGGAAGTACCCAAATCACCACCAACAGTGTTGCCTGGGATTGCAAGGCCAGAGGGGATTCCCAACATTTTGGTAGTCAACAGTATGTCTCAGGAGTGAAGGGAGTAATGAAACCTCCTCATCTGCCCTTTCTCTGGGACTCCAGGTTCCTTAGCGGTCAATCTCTGCCAAACTCTTGTACTTTCCTTTTCTACGTCTCAGCTTCTACCCAGAGGCTTTCCAACAGGTGCCAGCCCTCTTTCCTTAGTTTTCTATTCAAATAATGACAGTTCACCTTTCACTTTGTGTTTCTTTCTGAAGAAAATTGACATCTGATGTATCTACTCAGTGATCTTGAAAAAAATTTAAAAATAAAAATAAATTTTAAACTAAATTTTTAAAAACATTTCTTCAATGAAAATATGTCCTTAATCTATTAAAATACTTATTAGATATTTACTAATTAATTCCCAAAATTTCTAAGAGTGTGTCTCATATTTTACTGAAGATTAATCTCATTTAATGATTAACTTAGTATTACACAGAATTTGCATTTTCTTAAACAATTTTATGTAATAAAAAGCCTTTAATTACTTAGCATGGTAAAAATTCCCAAACCACTCAACTGACCAAATCCTCAACAAAGTGTCGTTATCATGATTTTTTCCCACAATTTATTTAGTGCATATAAATCATTTTCATTCTGAGCACCAAATTCTCAGGTTTTAATCCTGATAGGTATAAACAATCTTAAAAACTATGGGGTACAATGATTTATATTATTTATATCAGATACTGTGGCCTTCACTCAAAATAGGGGGAAAACTGACTTAGTTTTTCTGCTATCTCCTTTATGATAAATGATAGGCATTAGATCACAATCTGTTTTCTTTACTTTCAAAAATTCAGTTTTGAATTACTTTCCCTTGACTGACATTAGAAGTCATTTTATGCTAAGTAGTACTTTGTTTTTCTTTTTACATGTTGAGTGTGCTGCTATAGATAATTCATTAGTATACTGCATCATGACTAAACAGGAATAATGGTGAGAACCATATTAAGTATTCAACCATTATAATAGGATAACTGTGGAATGCTAAATCATCATCTTTCTTTAGGAGAGCAAGTTATCTCAGCTTGAACTGCTCATTAAAATGATTTGTTCCACCTTATCATGTAGAGTGCCTGGCACATAATAAGTTCACACTAATTGCTGATAAACTCATAAATCAATTAATTATAGTAGCTACTAATAAATGGTTAAATATTCTTTGGGAGTAATTTCTGTAATGTTCAAAACATTAAATGTTATGCACTTTATAAGGGGAGTGCACACAAAGACACACACTCACATACACACACTAGATTTTGCTTTCCATTGAGCAGTCACTGAAGATGCAAATAAGAGGGTTTTTTATATACACTACAGAAACCAAATGGGGTTTAATGGGACTAAAGGCCAACATAGTCAAGGTGTGATGAGTATACGTAATTTTTTTTAACTTTTGTTCCTGCTCTAATTTCATTGTCTATTCCTGCTTCTCATTTTTAAACTAAGAACAATCACTTGCTTTTTTTGGCAATAACTTACTAAATGATTAAACATTAATTATGGGTCAGGCAGAAGTTTTTATGAATACATTTCTTACATTTTTCTGTACCAAAATGTGTCTCCCCAAAATTCATATGTTGAAGCCCTAACCTCCATGTGAATCTTTCAGAGATAGGGCCTAATTTAGGAAGGTGGTTAAAGTTAAATGAGGTTCCAGGGTGGTGCCTTGATCCTTCAGAACTGGTGCCCTTCAAGGAGTAAGAAGAGACACCAGAGACCTCTCTCTGTCTACCGTGTGAGAAGACAATGAGAAGGTGATCGTCTGAAAGAGAGATCACGAAAAAGAGACCTCCACGAGAAACTAACTGCTGCAGAAACATTCAGCTTAGACTTTCCTGACTACAGAACTATGAGAAGGTAAAATTTCTGTTGTTTAAGCCAACATCTAATATCAAATAACTTAGTAAGGACGAATAAAGCAGATTAATTGTTATCACCCTCTGGCTAGCACTAAAGTTTTCATTGCTATTGTAATTTCACTTTAAATGTTCAGGAAGAAAATGGCAAAAATAAACAAGTAAAATGTTAATAAATTATGATCCTGTAAAATTGATAGAATCATATATAACTTGTGAATTTTCATCAGGCATTTTATACCTGATCTTTTGTTACAGTGTGAAGTAGGAAATGTCTTATTTAGTATCTAAAATATCTATAGTAGACTTCTTCAAAAAAGTGTTATGTCTCACTCAATGATTCCCCAAAAGTTAATTGAGATTTTGTTTGCTTTTTAAATACCATTTATACTTGGCGACTTAAGCATAAGACTTTGTAATTTTTTTCTTTTATTTTAATATTTATTAAGTACATACTGTATCTCAAAAGGTATAAATGTACATTTTCATTCAGTGTAATCCCTGACTCTTAGGTTCTACAATCCAATAAAGGAAACGTATTATTTAAATTATGTATAACAAGGGTTTTCAAGACATCATCTTCTTATAGCAGATTTAGGGTCATAGCAATATTGAGAGGGAGGTATAGAGATATCCCATATCTCCCTGTCCCCACACATGGTAAAAATATCAGTTTAAAAGTTTCATTTATTTAAAACCCATTGTTATTGCAATGAACAATGCTTTGACGATTAATTTTATATATTAAATTGACTGGGTCACAGTTTGCCCAGGCATTTGGTCAAAATGCCAGGCATTTGGCATTCTGGGTGTGTCTGTGAGGGCATTTTAGAATGAGATTAACATTTGACTTGGTAGACTGACTAAAACAAATTGCTCTCCATAACTTGAGTTTGCCTCATCCAATCAACTAAAGGCCTGAACAGAACAAAAAGGCTGAGTAAGCATCAACTCTCTCTCTCTGCCTGACTGCTTTATGCTAGAACATTGGTCTTTTCAGACTCAAACTGAAAAATCCATTCTTTTTGGATCTCAAGCCTACTGAGTTTCAGAATAAAACTACACATCAGTTTTCTGGGACTCTAGCCTGTTGACTGCAAATGCACTACATGTTATGGGTGTAGAAATGCATGAATTTTGGGAGGGAGGAAGGCAGTAAAGAGATGCAGAGTAAGCTAATTATTGAAATACGGTGGATCAAGTGTTCTAAAAGTACCACTTTACAGATGATGTGAGCATGCTGTGCCAAGTCATCAAGGATAAGGGGAAATTTTCTGATTAGAGTGGTAAGTAAATCTTATTCCACACAATAATTAATCAAGTATAAGAAATATAAGGTATTGGAAGGTGAATGAATATAATTTCCAAAGGATCTGAAATTAGTTCAATATAATTATATTATAGGAGTGGAGCTGTCAGATATTAGGAAGTGATAAAAGATGGAGAAAAAAGGAAAACAGGAGAACAAAATGTATGTTGTAAGCTACATCAATTCACTGTGACATGATGTAAATACCTAAAAGGTCACTTTTCTTCAGTTAAAAAGTGAATGACATGAACAAATATGTTTCAGAAAATTACTTTGAGTTTGTTTAGGTAATGTTATCCAGCCAAGAGACAACCTACGAGCATAGAAAGACAACACTAAATTTTATGTTTGCTTTTATCTAGAAATAAGTAATACAAAAGTTTTGACAATATAATGTATGGATTAGCGTTAGAATAAATGTATGTGTAAATATATTAATACTGCAGATGCATGATTAATATTTGTTTTGTACTGATAGGTATGTGCAATGACAAAAATGTGAAAGTCGTTGTTATAGGTCAAAATGCACAACATTCAGTATGTGAATTAGGTCCCTTAGAGAAGATCATTGGCCTTATCAACAAGTAACAGTTTATATAAGTGTTCAAGCAGTGTGAAATATGATCATTCAGTATTAAACATCTAGATTTCAAAAGAGGCCAGGTTCGGTGGCTCATGTCTATATTCCTAGCACTTTGGAAGCCTGAGGTGAGAGGATCACTTGAACCCAGGAGTTCAAGATCAGCCTGAGCAACATAGTGAGACTCTGTCTCTACAACATAAAAATTAAAAAAAAAAATTAGCCAAGTGTCGTGGCACGTGCTGGTAGTCCCAGCTACTCAGGAGGCTGAGGTGGGAGGATCACGTGAGCCTGTGGGATTAAGGATATAGTGAACCATAATTACACCTGTACTCCAGCCTGGGTGACAGAGAGACACTCTGTCCCAAAATAAATAAATAAATAAATAAATAAATAAATAAATATTAAAAGAGCACTAGACATTTGTTTTATTCTATCAATCCTGAAGGTCAATTAAAACAAACAAAGAAGGGTTAAAATTAGATAAATTTTATCAATTAAAACATGATATTTAATACCTATAAAAACATTTTGTAAGTATGTCTACTTTTAAATAAGAGTGTTCAAAGTTTATAAAGGGATGTAGAAGAAGACAAAAATATAAAAATCTTTTCTCTTTAAGGCAAAATTGTAAAGTTATGAATATAAATTAATTTAAATATTTAGTACACTTAAAATTATTAATAGAATTTTGGATTATCTAGCTGAAATAATTCTAAAATTCATTTGGGAATTAGGAATCATTCAAATATAGCCGATAAAATATGGTAAAAAGCTAGTTGAATAGTTATTGTAAAAAAAAAATGGACAATCCTTTTCTTACTTTTTGACAATAATATGTTTTAATTGGATCGCAAACAATACTTAGACAATAAAACAAGGGGATAATCACTTTTTTCTATCTCTTCCTTGAAAGACAGAGGTGAGCCAGGGTGTAGACCAGAGGCATGTAGGCAAGACAGGCAACTTAAACCTGTGACCCACCGAGGCTACGACAATCAACATTCACTCGTGTCCAGTAGCTCAATAATGCAAACTGAGAAGAACCAAGAGCTTATTTCCAAGTTGATGATAAAAGATGTCATTTTACTCATAACACTATTTCTTAAAATGTAATCCATGAATCACATGAATCATTACATGGGTTCCCAAATAAAAGTGCAAATTTGGGGAAAGCTCTGTCAAACCTAATTTATTAATATTTATAGGAGTGAGACCAAGGGATCCACAACTTTAACAAGTATTAAGTGATCATTAAATACATACTTTTTTTTTTGTCTTTGAGACAGAGTCTCACTCTGTCGCCAAGCTGGAGTGCAGTGGCCCAATCTCAGCTCAATGCAACCTCCACCTCCCAGGTTCAAGCGCTTCTCCTGCCTCAGCCTCCCCAGTAGCTGGGACTACAGGTGCATGTCGCCACACCAAACTCATTTTTGTATTTTTGGTAGAGACGGGGTTTCATCAGGTTGGCCAGGATTGTCTCCATCTCCTGACCTTGTGATCTGCCCGCCTCAGCCTCCCAAAGTGAAGTACATACATATTTAAGTTTAATTGTATAATTTCCGATTGTATGTCTTGGAGATTTAACACATTTAGTTTTGTTAATCCCAATAATATGAGTTATGGGTCTTGATAATACCCTATAACAGTTTGGCCAATGGTGGTAAGTAATAAGTTATAAGTAATAAGTAATAAGTTATACTTATTACTCAGGTGGTTTTGGTTTGTTGTCCATTAATAAAACATGTCTATGTACTAAAAATATATGACATTACACTTTTCTTAGAGTATTACAAATACAGCATTTTACAAATAGTTTTGTTTTTTGAAATATTTATATATAGATAAGGATTGTAATTATCAGTGGTCTTTGTCATCAGAGAGATTTGTCTTTGTATTACTTTTCCATTTCTTCATCAACAGAGAGGGAATAAGTAAAATTTTGTACAAGACTGTTTTGACAGTTAAAGTACTAAGTTTGGTTGAGTGTTTGGCAAATTGTAAGTGCTCAGTCAGTGTTATATTACATACTATAAAGCATATAATACACAAATACACATACGTTAGTTATTATGGTGAGAATAGATGGTTCCAGACAATCACAGTATCATTGTATATCAATATTGACACAGGACCCAAATTAGTAATTAATCTTGTCTTTAAATAGTTATTGACAGGCAAAAAATGACATGTACAATTAATGGCCCTGAGGATTTTGAGTGTAAATTACAAACAAAAAAATCCAAGCATAATCCAAGCGTGCATATATATATATATACACACACACGCATACATATATATAACAAACTAGTTAATTATAGCAATGTACATATGTATATATGTATATATGAAAATATAACAAGGATATATTGAGACAAATTATTTATCATATATGTATATATGTATAATTATAGCATATGCATATGCTATAATTATTGGTTGTAATATTGAAAAGTATGGTATCATTGCATATCAGTATTGACATAGGACCCAAATTAGTATATATTTAAATTCTTTTTGTAGTAAAAGTTAACCTATAATTATCCGTTATTTAAAATAACTTTCTGTTACATAAATTTTATTAAATTTATTTCAACAATGAAAATATTTTATTTATATAAATCACAAAATATGGATCTAAGATATTGAAAATCATATATATATATACCATATATATATGCCATATATATGCCATGTATATGGTATATATATATATGCCATATATATGCCATGTATATGGTATATATATATGTGCCATATATATGCCATGTATATGGTATATATATATGCCATATATATGCCATATATATATACATATGGTATATATATATATGGCATATATATGGCATATATATCTCAATACAGCCCATTGTGGTTGACATTGCTATTTCAGTTGAATAACTGCTTATTTATACAAATGATATTTTTCTATGAAAACCACTCTTGTACCTGTGTTAAATAAACCGTGGCAACAGCAGTGGCTTGGAAATAGAAATAAAAAATGTAAACACTGCAAAGCACCATAGAAGATTAAGTTGAATTTCCATGTCTTCTTAATTGATATCTCCTGCTTTTCATCTACTCTTTACTTTGTTTCATTTTATGTAAAATTCTCAAGTGATTCTCTTTGAATCTGCGTGTATGTGCGTGTGTGTGTGTGTGTGTGTGTGAATCTTTGCCTCATCTTTTCTGTGTATACTACATAGCAACAATCCTCATTGTCACATCCCAGCATCCTCTACTCTCTTTCCTTCTGCCACACATGGCAATTATGGAATCAGATCTATCCCTCCTCATGAGAAGCCAAAAGAAAAAGTCATCCCTAACCTGTGACACAGAGATTTATGAAGATCAGCAGAATTAATGATATGAACAGTTAAGGTTTCAATGGACACTAAATGAATGAAAATAGCATTATTATTAGTAGGAATAGTCTCTGGGTTTGGTAAGATTATAATTGGTAGAACCTATTTAAGGGTAAAAATCATAAATTTAAATCTGAACCTAAATTTTATTTTGATTTTAATTATTACATGTATAAGTTAAAAGGATAAAAGGACATATATTTCACTAAACTGTTAATATATAATAAGGAAAACATAGTAGCAACTTTGGCACATTCAGTTACACTATTTGTGTATTTTTTTTCCTTTTTATAAAGAGAATATATTATGTTACCATAACCATTCTGAGATTTGAGGTTATGTTTTCCCAATAGAATCATCAGTTATCATCATTTATTCTGTCAGTTAAAATCATTTAGCTTAGCTTTCTGTAAATAAGTGAGCTGTCATTTGGTAATATTTTTCAAAAATGTAAATGCCAAATAACTTTTTTCCTTCAAAGTAATACTTCTAGTACCTTTGGAATCTTTTATTTAGAAAGGTGATATAGAATATTTATATTTTAAAAGAATACTAATTGTGAAAATAATTTTGAGACTAATCTCAAATAGTATTTTGTCAAACAAAATGAAGAAAACTATGGAAAGTGAACCTAAAAAAGGCAAAATAGAAAACATTTTCAGGATAGAATTGGACAAACTTACCTAAAAACAGCTTTCATTGCTATTGAGATTTATCTGTCATATGCCCTGAAGTAAAACAGAAAGAGCCCATGGGGAAAAAGAAAATGATTCTTTCATCTTAGCACCTTCTCTCCTATCACTATAGCTTCCAAATTTTACCAATTATATGAGGTAGAGGTAGAGCTAGTGGCAGAGATAGAAAGATAGAAAAAATAATAATAATAACACCATCAATAAACTCTCCTGCCCTATTCTCAGGCCCAATTTTAGAGGTAATCATATTGATCCAATTCTGCTCTTCCTCCTGTGTTAGTTTGCTAGGGCTCTCATAACGAACTACTACATTCTTGGTGACTTAAATAACAGAATTTGTTGTCTCTCAGTTTGGAAGACTAGATGTCAGAGATTGAGGGGTCAACAGAGTTGGTTCTTTCTGAAACGCTAATGGAAGTATCTGTTCCAGGACTCTCTCCTTGGCTTGCAGATGGCAGCTTCTCCCTGTGTCTTCCCTCAGTACCTGTGCCCAGATTTTTCTCTTCTTACAAGGATAACAATCTTACTGCCTTAGAGCCTACACTGATGACCTCATTTTAATTAATTACCTCTGTAAAGACCCTGTATACAAATATGGCACATTCTAAGGTCATCTGGGTTCCAACATGAATTTTACAGAGACACAATTCTGTCCATAACTGATTAATCCCCTAATAGTGAGCATTGTTCGTACAGAAGTTAATAAAGTTGTTATAGAATTTTGTGTTTAGTAACCCAAAAATGTTTATGAAATACAAAGATTGTAACTTTTTATACTAATCCTCATCTTCCTTCTTTGTCTCATATTTTATATGTATTTAATAATATAATTAAAATTCTATACCAAATGTTTTATGTTCTATATGAATAATATCTTTCTTGTGCCACCCAGGTCCCCTTTATTTTGAAGAGACAGAGTCTCTTTGGACACCCAGGCTGGAGTGCAGTGGCACAATCATGGCTCACTGCAGCCTTGACCTCCCAGATTAAAGTGATCCATCTACCTAAGCTTCCCAAGTAGCTTGGACTACAGACACACCCCATCTGGCTAGTTCTTAACATTTTTTGTAGAGATGAGGTCTCCTGGTGTTGCCCAGACTAGTCTTGAACCCATGGGCCCAAGTAATCCTCCTACCTCAGCCTCCCAAAGTGCTGGAATTACAGGAATGAGGCACTGCACCTGATTTCTTGCCTTTTTTTGAGATTTGTTTTCCTCTGAATTTCATTTTGATCGCACACACAGAAATATAGAGGTATGAAGTAGGAAATCAGGGGTCTCACAGCCTTCAGAGCTGAGAGCCCCTAACAGAGATTTACCCACGTTTTTATTAACAGCAAACCAGACATTAGCATTGTTTCTATAGATATTAAATTAACTAAAAGTATCCCTTAAGGGAAACGAAGGGATGGGCCAAATTAATTGCAGCAGGAACACGCCCTTAAGACACAGATCACTTATGCTTTTGTTTGTTGCTTAAGAATGCCTTTAAGCAGTTTTCTGCCCTGGGTGGGCCAGGTGTTCCTTGCCCTCATTCCCGTAAACCCACAACCTTTCAGCTTGGGCGTTAGGGCCATTGTGGACATGTTACAGTGCTGCAGAGATTTTGTTTATGGCCAATTTTGGGGCCAGTTTATGGCCAGATTTTGGGGGGCTTGGTCCCAACAAGTGGCAGTTCACAGAAGAATTATATGCCTTTTTATTATTTCCATTAAGATAAAAATCCAATTTCATCTTGAAGATGTTGTACCCTGAGTTGGCTGAATTGTCTGAATTTCTGTGAGAATTTGAACAAAATTATTTCTCAATATATGTCACAATACTCAGCATTCTTTCAATTACCTTTTTAAAATTAATTCTATCTTTTCTGGAATTCTTGCTTTGTTTTTGTATTGTTTTTTAAGCTAGGCACCATAATTAACTCTTTATTACTATTATACATTTTACAAAACTATTGACTTAGTCTTGTACTATTGGTTTTCCTGCATACAGAATTCCAGTTTTAAAATATTTCCCCACTAGAATTTACAATTAAAATCTAATGATGCCAAATAAAAAATATGGCAACCATGTGAATCTAATTTATTTGTAAATACCTTCTTCTTTATGTTCCTCCTTCCACAGAAATTCATTGCAGTACTCTGATATTAAGGGCCCTGAAATTTATTAATAGGAATTAGCTTACATGATGATGGAAGATGAGAAGTCCCAAGATTTGAAGTCACAAGCTAGGTGGAGACCCAGGAAAGCCAACGTGTAGCTCCAGTCCAAAAGCTAGTAGGCTCAAGTCCCAAGAAGAGTTGACGTTTAAGTCCAAAAACGAGAAAAGACCGATGTCTCACATCAAAGCAGTTAAGCAGAGAAACTGCAGCCTTTTTGTTCTACTCAAGGCTTCAATTGATTGGATGAGCCCCACCCACATTAGGAAAGGCAATCTCCTTAACTAAATCTACCAACTCAAATGTCAGTCTCATCCATTAACATCCTCACAGACACAACCAGAATAATGTTAGGCCAAGTGTTTAAGTACTGCATGGCCCAGTCAATTTGACACAAAATATTAACCATCATAGGTAGCAAGCACAAGTTTATAATGTGTTCATTGTTGTTATTATGTATATCATATTATTTATGCAGATGATTCTTGTTGTTCTTAGTAGTTATGTTCTATAGCATAGTTACTAACTCTGAATTAGTGACTGCTAGAACATTGCTCCTAGGGAAAATACAAGTTTAGGTTTTTGTGAACTTCTCATTGGAACATTTTATTCAACCTATCAATATATAACTTTGCTTTATGTGTGTTTTTCCTTAAAGCCATTTTGTGGAATATGTAGTGTTGATTCATAAACGTTGAACTCATGGTCAACAGCATTATAACTCATGCTTCATTTAAGCTTATCTAACACAAGTACAATATGTTCTGCATAACTCACATTATATCTGTCTTGTGCTTGAGAACACCAGAAAGCACTTCAGCATCACATTTCAGGTCATTTAAGCAGCAAAATCACCAACAGAAAGGAAAAGATGTAAAAAATGTGGTACTACACAGACTGCATAAAGGATACTTTTTAAAAAAAATATTACAGTTAATATAAGACAACAGAGCTTCACCTTATTTAACTTCAGCTGGGAATGTTCACTCAAGTAACCCAAATTTTTCACCACTGTACATGTCCAGAAATGACTGCAAAAGTGTGTTGAGAGGTGATTTTGATGTTACAGGTACATCTTAGCTAGTATGTGCATACTCAAATACAGAATTCACAAATAATGAGGCTCAAATGTATATATCACTATTTCATAGGTGCTGTTATAAGCATGTATATTCTTTAACTTACAATAAATCTGGGATCCACTTACTGTTTTATCTCTGTTTTGGAGACCAGGCAGATTTTGTTCAGAAATAATTAAGTCAATTGTCTAGAGGAATAAAGCTAGTAAGTGTGGGATCTAGGAAGGGAATGACTCTGGGTACTTGGGCTCCAAAGTCTCTCCTCTTATTTCTATGCCTCTCAAGATCAACTAGAAAATGAGTTCTTTACTTTTACCAAAATACTTGATTCCAAATATTTTATCCAAATCTCTAGATTAGAACATGTTACCATAATTTAAATAGCAGACAAATACAAGGATTAGATCTTATTAATAATTTGTGATTAAATACAAAGCATTTGTTTGAAAATGTGAAACATGAAAACATAACTTACTATTTTGTAATCAACTTTTTTAAACAATCTTATATTTAGTAATTTATAAAAATTAAACAGAACATTTAAATTAGTTGAAAAATAAATAGTAAGTATGTGATTATAAGGAAGTTTTGCAAATTTCACTGCAAATAAATTAATAATTAAGCACATTTTAAATGTGGTTGCTTGTTGAATTATCTGCTTTTGTTGTAAGTTGAGATCAAACATGATTTGTTTGCTTAGAAGCTTTTTATTAAGTCGTTAGGATGACATAGCTAAGGAAACAAACAGAGCTTCTATTTTCAGGCAGCTTCCTCTCTGGCTCAGAGCAGGTGCTTTCATTGCTTTTATACTTCTCCTATGGGTGAGTTCTTCCAGCTCCTGAGGAGGTGGTAATGTGCATCAGTTTCATCAATACCAGCTTCAATCCAAGGAATGTCATTCTGAAAATAGCAGGAAACACATAAACCATCTGCATTTAAGTACTTGACATTTTGGAGAAATACAACAGCTATACCAAAAACTACAACTGTTTGACTTGAATTCATTTGATTATTTCTTTTTCTATTTTTATGGGGCAAAGATTCAAAGAAAGCACAGTTACTGTTTAATGAAAACAGCAGGCAATGCATTGCACAGAGAACTGCTCTTCTATTCCCATTTGAGACACCTGAATTTTAAAAACTCAATTCCTCCTTCAAAATCATCCCACTTTTTATTCATATTATAAACATTCAGGTTACCAACTGTTTGAAGAATTGAATGAGATTTTCAATTTGAAATTGACATAAGAATCTTTTTTGTTCCAACTGGGAAAAGGAATTCAGCTTGGTGCTTATGAATTTTTATATACAATGTAATAGCTTTTTTAAAGAAGACAAAAAATTCATAATACTATTTTTCCCTCCTTTTTTTCTTTTTTCTTACTTCCTTTCCATGATCATACTCTTTTCCTTGTTTTCTCTCTTTTTTCATCCCCTCTCCAACTGGCTTCTCTCCAATAGCATTCGGTCATTTCATTGAGTCATAATTAGTTGATTCTATCATTCATTCTCTGCATATTCATTCACTGCATATTTGCACTGAGGGCCTAATGTGTACCTGTCTCCATTATATGTGCTGTGGATAATATCCAAAAGTCTTTGTACTCATGCAGCTTACCTTCAAGTAAGAGAAAATTATATTAAGTTAAATCAGAAATTTAAGCTGTTTTCTTTACATGAATTACAATTTTTTGCTTAATAATTTACATTTTTATAAAACATTTGCATGCATATATCATATATTTTCCTCACCATCACTAGCTATTTCTAATTTTGAATAAAAAAAATTCAGCATTATAAATACAGCACAAATTTATACATATTTCCTACCACAATGAAATGGAAGATATATTGCATGGAATTTAGGAAATATGTCTGAATTCAGCAGGTCTAAAGCTTCTAAATCAACATAGAAATCTGAAAGTCATTGGTCTTCTGAGCAAACACCAGACCAATGGGCTAGATCCTGAGAAAATGTGGTTCCTTAATGATTTGCTTTATATACAATTTATTGTCAATTCTCTTATTTTCCTTCTCTCTCTTCCTTTGAAAAGATGTGCATTTGTATATTACTTCGTTCTCATGCTGCTATGAAGAAATACCCAAGGCAGGGTAATTTATAAAGAAGAGACATTAAATTGACTCACAGTTCCACATAGCTGGAAAAGCCTCAGGAAACTTAACAATCATGGCAGAAGACATCACTTCACAGGGTGGCAGGAGAGAGAATGAGTGCAGAGCAAAGGGGAAAGCACCTTATAAAACCATCAGATCTCCTGAGAACTCATTGTCACAAGAACAACATTGGGGAAACCACCCTCATTATTCAATTCTCTCCACCTGGTACTGCCCTTGACATGTGAGGATTATTACAATTCAAGGTGAGATTTGGGTGGGGACACAGAGCAAAACCATATTATCCTGCACCTAGCCCCTCCCAAACCTCATGTCCTCACATTTCAAAAGACAATCATGCCCTTACAACAGTCCCTCAAAGTCTTAATTCATTCTAGTATTAACCCAAAAGTCCAAGTCCAAAGTCTCATCTGAGACAAGGCAAATCCCTTACTTACTTCAAAAATCAAAATCAAGTTACTTACTTCCTAGATACAATGGCATATCTAGTCTCTGCAGCTTTTTCACTTGCACAGTGCAAGCTGTCAGTGGATCTACCATTCTGGGGTCTGGAGGACAGTGGCCCTCTTCTCACAGCTCCATTAGGCAGTGTCCCAATGGGGACACTGTGTGGGGGCTTCAACCCCACATTTCCCTTCTGCACTGCCCTAGAAGTGTTCCATGAGGTCTCTGCCCCTCCAGCAAACTTTTGCCTGGACATCCAGGTGTTTCCAAACATCCTCCGAAATGTAGGCAGAGGTTCCCCAACCTCAATTCTTGACTTCTATGCACCTGCAGGCCCAACACCATATGGAAGCCGCCAAGGCTTAGGGCTTGCACCCTCTGAAGCAATGGCCTGCGCTGTACCTTGGCCCCTTTTAATCACAGCTCAATCTGAAGCAGCTCAGACACAGGGCACCATGTCCCAAGGCTGCAAGGGGGCCCGGCCCTAGGTCCAGCCCACAAAACCATGTTTTCCTCCTAAGACTCCAAGCCTGTGATGGGAGGCCTGCCATGAAGGTCTGTGACATGCCCCAAAGACATTTTCTCCATTGTCTTGGTGATTAACATTTGGCTCCTCATTACTTATGCAAATTTCTGCCAAGGGCTTGAATTTCTTCCAAGAAAATGGGTTTTTCTTTTCTATTGCATCATCAAGGTGTACATTTTCCAAACTTGTATGCTCTGCTTCCTCTTGAATGCTTTGTCACTTAGAAATTTCTTCCACTAGATATCGTAAATCATCTCTCTCAAGTTCAAAGTTCCACAGATCTTTAGGGCAGTGGCAAAATACTTACAGTCTTGTTGCTAAAGCATATCAAGAGTCATCTTTATTCAACTTCCCAACAAGTTTCTCATTTCCATCTGAGACCACTTCAGCCAGGACTTCATTGTCCATATCACTATCAGCATTTTGGTCAAAGCCATTCAACAAATTTTAAGGAAGTTTCAAACTTTCCCTCATCTTCCTGTATTTTGGGTCCTCTATGTCTCTAGGAAATTACAAACTTTCCACATGTTTCTGTCTTCTGAGCTCTCCAAACTGTTCCAACCTCTGCTTGTTACCCAGTTCCAAGGTCGCTTTCACATTTCTGGATATCTTTACAGCAGCACCCCACTACTGCCAGTACCAATTTACTGTATTAGATTATTCTCATGCTGCTATAAAGCAATACTCAAGACTAGGTAATTTATAAAGAAAAGAGGTTTGATTGCTCACAGTTTGCATGGCTGGGGAGTCCTCAGGAAACTTACAATCATAGAGGAAGGTACCTCTTCACAGGGCAGCAGGAGAGAGAAGTGCAGAGCAAAGTGGGAAAAGCCCTTTATAAAACCATCAGATCTCAGGAGAACTCATTATCATGAGAACAACATGGGGGAAATTGCCCCCATGATTCAATTATCTCCACCTGGTTCCACCCTTGATATCTGGGGATTATTACAATTCAAGGTAAGTGTTGGGTGTCTGGAGCATAAATATATTTTTCTCCTCCACAGAAAGCCTGAGACAACTTTTCATGTCATTTAATTTAAATGTAAAACAAAATTGTTGGTATAAATTGCATGCTTCCTATCAACATATATATGTGCATATACTGTATATACTGTATTAATACCGCTCTGCAATAACTTAGTCCCTTTTCATGTATATAATCACATGTTTATTTAATAAATATAAAAACAAAGGAATAAAAATATATTTATACATTTCAAGTCATCAGAAAAAAGAAACATAGCAAAAATAATTCTAACAGTGGAGTACAAAGGAAGAAATATAAATTTAACAGAAAGAAAGCAGAACACCTAAAAGCAGAAATTTAATTAAAATAATAGACCTCATAACCGAGACAAAAGCACTTTGGTTAAAATATTTTTATGAAGGCCTTTGACAATCTTTATAAAGGTGTTTGGGGATTTTTTTTTCCTTCTCTTTAATTTTAGTAGACTGGGGTTTCTGTAAATTATTCTGTCAAATTATCCTCTTTAAAAAAAAGATAGAATAGTCTAACACATTACATCTTTTCATAAATGGAAAAATACTCATTCAGTATTAAAAGTTTCCCACTTTATTTTACATGATTTTTCTGTCTATGTTTAAGATAGTACTGGGGGCTCACAGAAAAGTTTGAAATTTTATAATTCAAAATCTTGTGTTTAAACAATAACATAAGTAACGACAAATTATCTTCTGTGGTTCATTTATATTAAGTAGATGCTAAAATAAACCTGAGTAAAAATCTTAATCTCATGATTTTTTAAAATTATACATGTACAAACACATACGTAATACAGTTCCAATTTTTGAACATTAGTAAAATAAATTGATGCCATACATGAAAAATTTGATGTAAACCCTGTGTATAAATATTTATAATTATATAGGAGGAAATATTAGAAATATAAAAAGGAATATTTATTCTTTGTCAGACCACAAGGAATCAATTAAATCTGGTTCATGAGTAATTAACATCTTCTCAGAAAATAATAATTATATTTTAAATATATATTTTCTATAAAAGTGATGATATTTTAGTGAATGTATTTGAGGGTAGGACAGCAGATAATGACAGATACACTAAAATGAAGTAATTTCAGTTATTTTTCTTGTATATTATACATTTAAAATCCTATGGCACAGACTTTAGGTTTAATACAGGAAAATACAATTATATTTAAATATAAAGAAATTTAGCATTATGAGATAGTTATGAAACCACTATGATTTAATGCCTGTTCACAATTTGTGCTTTCCCATTGTTTAACAAAGGTTAAGATAGCAATTTAGTGTGGAACTGCAACTGCAAAAATACCTAGGATATTCATATATATGCTGTTTTAAAAGTTTACTAATCTCATATGGTACTTTTTGAACCTTAATAATATGAATATTCACATCTTTCTTACTGTAGGTTTATTTTTCTTTACTTTTTTTTTCTCATTTAATTGATTCTTTTCTCCTTCTGGAATTTTTTTTTTTTTTGAGACGGAGTCTCACTCTCACCCAGGCTGGAGTGCAGTGACGTGATCTTGGCTGACTGCAACCTCCGCCTCCTGGGTTCAAGTGATTCTCCTACCTCAGACTCCTGAGTAGCTGAGACTACCAGCGCGTGCCAACATGCCAGGTTAATTTTTTGTGTTTTTAGTAGAGACGAGGTTTCACCGTGTTAGCCAGGATGGTCTCAATCTCCTGACCTCGTGATCTGCCCGCCTCGGCCTCCCAAAGTGCTGGGATTACAGGCATGAGCCACCGCGCCTGGCCTCATTTGTAATATATTAGCATCCTGCATATGTTTCCTATATCTCTTTACAATCATAATTTTTTTTTAAAAATTGCTCTATGCTGTCACATAATTTCAACAGCTAAATTTCAACATTCTTAATGTTATTATTAAGGGTGATTAGCATTTTTTCTTTCCTTGAAATTTTTAGGGTGAAAATTAGTTACATAATTGCTTGTTGTTTTTATCTGTTCTACCTATACATCATATTTTTATATCTGCCTAAGAAGTCTTATTATTTGATTTTTAATGACCTCAAAAGGAGTTCACTGCTTGGATTTTTTTTGAGAGTTTTATTATATTAGCTATAATTTTTCTTGACTTGCCTATATCAGAAAGTGTAGGATACATCATCAGTCATACTATTGGAGTTTTTCATACATATCTTGGAGAATTGGCAAACTGTGACTCTTTAGCATGATATTCTTTTTAAAAGAGTGCAGTGAAAATTATAGCCTATGTCTTAATCTGTTTTGTGTTGTGATTACAGAATAACTGCGACTGAGTAGTTTATAAACAATAGAAATTTATTTAGCTCATGTTTCTGGAGACTGAAATCTATAAGAGCATGGTTCAGGCATTTTGTGAAAGACTTTATGTTGCATCATTATATAGCAGAAGGATGAAGAGAAGAAAATGTGAAAGCAAGAGAGTAAGACAGTGCAGAACTCACTTTTATAACAACCCAGTGTCACAATAATGACATTAATCCATTAATGAGGGTGGAACCCTCATCATCTACTCACCACCCTTAACAATCCAAAGTCTTAATACAGTCACCATGACCATTAAATTTCAACATAACTTTTGGAGGGGCCAGTTAAACCACAGCATTTTAATCTTGGCCCTTCAAAACTCATGTCCTTCTCACAAACAAAATGTATTTATTACATCCCAAGAGTCCCAAATTCTTAACTTGTTCCAGCACCAACTCAAAAGTCCAAAGTCCAGACTCTCATCTGAATTAGATAAGGCTGTGATTCAAGGCACAATTCAGCCTGAGGGACATTTTTATTTATTTGTGTGCTTGTGAAATTAACATGCATGCATCCAAAGTAGAATTATATGACAGATATGGGGTAGGTGTTCTCAGTCCAAAAGGGAGAAGTAAACAAGAAGAAAGGGGTAACTGGTACCCAAAAGTCCAAAACTCAACAATGAAAACAACATTAAGTCTTAAAGATCCTGAATAAGTTCCTTTGGCTCCATGTCTAACATCCTGGGCACACTGGAACAGGAGTTGGACTCCCAAAACCTTAGGCAGCTCCACCCCTATAACTTTGCTAGGTTTAGTTCATCCAGCAGCTCTCATTTGTTGGTATCCTGTGCCTGCAGCTCTCCCGCGCTGATGCTGCAATGTGGTAGCTCTACAGTTATGAGGTCATGATAGTGACCTCACTACTACAGCTAAGCTAGGCATCTCCCTAGTGGGGGCTCTCTGTGGTGGCTCTTCTCTTGCAACAAGTCTCTGACTGGGCCCCTAGGCTGTTTGTGACAACATTTAAAATTGAGGTGAAGGAAACCATGCCCCCACGGCTATGCATTCTGCACACCTACAAAATTAGCACCACATGGACACTACCAAGGCTTATAGCTTGTACCATCCAGAATGGTGGATGGAGCTGCACTTGGACCCACTTGAGCTGTGACTGGAGCAACCAAGGAGCTGTGCTAAAATTTGTGGAGCATTGTCATGGGGTGATTATGGGCAGCTTGTCCTAGAGGGTGCCCTGGGCCTGTCTCTGGAAACTATTCTGCCTTCCTCGAGTTCTGGGACTATTATAAAAAGTGCAGCCTCAAAAATCTCAGAAACCCCTTTAGGGACATTCTGCCATTGTTTTTATGATCCCTTCTTTCTGTACTAATCTTTTTAGCAAATGGTTGCTTGGCCACATCCTTGGTTTGTGCTCCTGAGTGTGCTTTTTCATTCTTTCAATGACCGGGTTGAAAATATTCAAAATCTTTCTGTGCTGTTTCTCTCTTAATTATAAATTCTACCTTTAAGTCATTTATTTTATCTCACTTTTTATTGTACATGGTTAAAGGTAGCTAGGCAATTTCTACAACATTTTACTTAGAAACTTATTTCACCAGATATCCCAGTTCATTGCTCTGAAATTTCACTTTCCATAAAGCCGTATAGCATGTGCACAATTCATCCAAGTTCTTTGCTACTTCATAACAAGAATGGGCATTTCTCTATTTTTCGATAAGACATTCCCTTTTTGCATCTGAAACCTTATCAGAATCGCCTTTATGGTCTATACTTCTACCAATATTCTATCATGTTAGAGAACTTCTTCTTTAAGAAGTTGTAGACTTTCTCTACCTTTTTTATTTACTTCTGATCCCGCATCAGAATCACCCTTGACACTCCATTCATGGCACTCTGGACTTTTTCTAGCATACTCTTTCAAAGTCTTCCAGCTTCTAACGATGACCTAGTTCCAAAGCTACTTTCAAATTTTCAGGTATTTGTTATAGCAACAGCCTTACTTCTGTGTACCAGTTTTTTTGTCTTAGTTCATTATGTTTTACTATAAGAGAATACATGAGATTGGGTAATTTATAAACAGTATGAACTTGTTTACTTTATGGTTCTGGAGACTTGAAAGTCTAAGAGTGTGGCACTCACATCTCATGAGGGACTTAATGCCGCATCATCCCATGGCAAAAGGCAGAAGGACAAGAAAACACAAGAGCAAGCAAGAGAGAGAGGGCCAAACTCACTTTCATACTAACCCATTCTCATGATAACAAATTCACTCAATTGATAACAACATTAATCCATTAATGAAGGTGGAGCCCTCATGGCCTAATCGCTTCTTAACAGTCCTACATCTTAACACCAGCAAGATGGCAATTAAATTTCAACATAAGTTTTGGAGATAGCCTTCAAATCATTGCACCTGGCCATTATAGACCTCTCTATTGAGAATGGTAAGGGGCCTCTTATTTCTGAGGCTACTGTATGTTGTTTGAATACAGACAGCCTTAAAAACATGCAAGGATTAAAATTCAGAGCAATAATGAAACTGGTATAATTAAGACCATGGACTTTCAGGAGGCCAGTGCAAAGCAGGTGAGTAAGTCAGTTCTTTTCTAGTTCCTGGTAGTATCCATTCAGCAGGGCCAGTCTGACCACTTCACACAGCCTCAGATTCATGTGTTTCCCTTTAATCTTCCAGAGAACTTAGCCACTTCCAGACTTCTATTCCTTAGACTCTATTCTAAAACTCGAGAAAATGACACCTAAACACTGTGTCATAAACTTGAGGACTGAAAGCCTCAGAGATCTCAGAAATCCCTTTAGGGACATTCTGTCATTGCTAGAAATCCACCATAGATCCTATTTATAAAATAGGTGGATCTGCTGGTAGTGCATTGGGATTATACAATCAGAGGAAAGTGTACATCCAAAAGTTACCCATATCCACACTTAAAAAATAGACACTCTCTTGGAAATTCACCCTGCTTTGAATACCTCACGTGATTTTCCATGTACATATATTAGTTCTGAATCATGTATTATTTTTATGTCTTCTTAAGTCATGTACTTAAAAAATAAGTAATATCCTTATAAATGAAGAAAACAATGAAAGTTGTATTACATTATCTTTAGGTGAATGTAGTTTATATACGTGTATCTAAATATAGTCATTCCTCAGTATCCACAGGGTATTGGGTTCCCCAGTGGATACCAAAAGCCTAAGATGCTCCAGTCCCTTATCTAAAATGACTCAGTACTTCTATGTAATCTATGCACATTCTCCCATAATAACTCTAAGTTATATCAAGATTATTTATGATATATAATGCAGTGCCTACACATTACTTCATTTGCATTGATTCCACATAATGCTAGGTGCATACATAATTCCAGTTTTACTTTTTGGATCTTTGTGGAATTTTTTCTCCTAAATGTTTTTTATCCATCATTGGTTAAATCCATGAATGCAGAACACACAGATGTGAAGGGTCAAATCTGTATGTATTTTACATATATGTGTACACACATACATTATTATAAGAATATTGAAATAACATATATAGGAAGGAATATAATTACTTTAAATTGCATATGTATGTTTTAGATTGCTTAAATATGCATTCCAATTCAAATACAATTATGTATAAATATATATAGTTTGAAATTGTATGTTAATTTAGCTATATTGTAGTGTATGTAAAATTTTAATAATCATCTCTGGTATGCTCACTAGCTTGGAGATTATTTTAAATAATAATATTGAATGGACATAGAAATAAATACAACTTCAATTCAAAAGTTTATTTTCATCTTTATGGTCCTTTATTTCTAAGTGTAGCAATAATTACAAACTGGATTCAAAGGTTATGATTCCTTTCTTTATACAGTCCTTTATTTCTGAACTTAGCCTTATTAATCTAATTTTTGATTGAAAATTAGTCTTTTTTAATGAAAAGTCAAGTCTTTAGTTGAGACAATGAATTATCTTATCATCATTTAGTGACAATGCATAATAAAATGAATTTCTGAGTAATATCAAAAGACTTTCTTATGAACTTTCATCAGAAACCCATTACAATTCATTTGAAGAAACTGACATGCAGCATATGACTGCAATTTACATTTTCACATATGAGAATGAAACCTACCTTCCAAAACTTATTGAAGAAATTGGGAAAATTTTACTTAGACATAAATCTAGAGAAAGGAAAGACAAAAAAAAAAAAAATCTGAGGTCCCAGGTCTGATAATCATGGGGGGAGGATTACTTGTAAACAAGAAAATGATGGATTTGTGATGAGCCTGATGATGGTAACAGCATAATCAGTAGTAAATCATGAGAAGATTTTCACGACCACGTCAGAATAACTTAGTAAACAGTATACTTGACAGTTTAAAAATCCTATATCTAAATTAAAAAACTCTCATGATGATATTTTTGTATGACTATACTTCAATACAAAGCATGTATTTACAGAAATAAATCTATGTTTAAACCCTTTTAATCTTGAGTGCAGGGTTCCACAAAGAACTTACTGCAGGCTTAGATACTCTAGCACACCCAGCTCTAGTGAAGTGTAATTTACAAGACAGAAAGGCCAAGATACTCGAATTGATTTAACAAGTACAGGCAAAGTATTTTTGAAGAAGTTATTTAACCCATTTGAAACTGATTTTCTCAACTGAAACTTAGAAAATGTAGATTCTATGAAAATAAATGAAATGATGTTTACAAAATACTATTTCTAGGACATAACAATCCTTCTCTTTCACACACATACACACCCCAGTACAATAAATAGAAAAAATAAATAAGAAGTATTTAAGAATATTATAACTCACATTTGTTTGTCTACCTACAAAAGGGTTACAGAAATTCACCTGGATTAAATGCCTTTACAATTAAGCTTTATCAGGTGAGAAAAGAAAAATTTTAGAAGCAAAATTTAGGTGAAGACCCAGCGGATGAAATCAATGTTTTTTCATTTCTCTATCGCATACTGTTGGGTCTGATTTTTCTTAATATTTTAAATCATTTATATTGGCCAGTAATAATGGCATCTACCCATTGGTGGTGATTATTAGAGTAACTCAAACAGCTTCCTCAAGACTGTTCTTTTCATAGCATTTATTCCCCATCTTTTATTGCCCAACCACTTTATTCTTCCTTTTATTTTCTACCACTTCATTTCACTGCTATGTGCATGACTAAACAAACTTATTACAGTCTGTAAAAATATATATTTTGAAGCATAAGGTAATTAGCAGATAGTAATAGAGATTCAAATACGGATATCTTGCCCATTTGTCATGGCCTTGGCATTTTACTGAACCAGACTGTAGTGTTTTTAAAACTCACTACTCTCAGGAGAGAGCTTTGGGGCTCTTGTTTTCATTCCACACACCTGCTGTGGGAAGAAACTGATCCCATCAGGACCTGTCACTTCTTTTCATTTTTAAACAGGGGAAGAGTACACACAACACTTTCCCTGACACAACACAAACACTCCCTGAATACTTTGAAGAACAGTAAGAATTCCACATAGTAGGAATTCACGTGGTAATTACTTATTTTTTGTACAGAACTTCTAGACCAAAAGAAAATTAGTGACATTTTCCTATTTTAAACTAAATTGTCTTCTTATAGAAAAAGTGTAAATCTGGATATATCTGTGCATAGATATACATACATTTGTATAAACACACATGTATATACATAAGATTGATGAAGGAATTTGGGAAAAGCATACTTTTTCAAAGTAAGGTGAGATTTATCAGCTATTCCTATCACAAATATGCTAGCAGAGGAAGGCCAAAAAGCCCAATTATTCAAAAGATGACTGCGGTGCAAATATGGGCACACTTGATTTTAGAAAATATCTATTTTTGTTGGGCCTTTTAACTAACGGCATAAACTTGTCTTCTTTTTTTTTTTTTTTTTTCCTGTTTAAAATAGATGATACAGGACACTTTTTATGTAACCTCTACATTCACCTTTTTTTTTTTTGAGACTGAGTCTTGCTCTGTCGCCCAGCCTGGAGTGCAGTGGCGGGATCTCGGTTCACTGCAAGCTCCGCCTCCCAGGTTCAGCCATTCTCCTGCCTCAGCCTCCTGAGTAGCTGGGACTACAGGCGCCAGCCACCACACCCGGCTAATTTTTTTGTATTTTTAGTAGAGACGGGGTTTCACCGTGTTAGCCAGGATGGTCTCGATCTCCTGAACTCGTGATCTGCCCGCCTCAGCCTCCCAAAGTACTGGGATTACAGGCGTGAGCCACCGCGCCCGGCCTACATTCACCTTCTATAACCTTTTTCGGTGAGTCATTAGAAGGACTCACAATAGAATCCTTAGTTATTGAAGGTTATGAGATAAACCCTCCTGCTTTAAAATGGTTCAGTGTTCTTTACATATGAGTTGACTCTGGGATGTTTTCCAAATCTTGCATGTAAAATTTCCTCATTCAATTTTCTATTAATAAAGACACTTTTCTCTTACACCATTCCTTTTTTATACTTGTATGATAATGCTTTTTTATGTAAATTGACTATTTTCAGAACACTTAATATGATTCTGCTCTTATTTGAAAATTATTTCAAGGAGACTGTTATATAATAATGATCTATAATGTGCAAGGTTTTAACTGCAGATATATGTCTAGCAGTATAGAACTCTAGTATGAGTTCTGTTAAAATTGGAGCTCCATTATAACAGCCACAAGTCAGTTATGATGGAGCTACACAGGCCTTCACTAATACTGTTATATATTAAGCTGTCTGAATCCTGCTGCACTAATGTGGAGAATAGAAAATAAGTTGATAGAAGCCCAATTTAAATTCAACAACTAATAAAGATAGGATACAATTTTAGTACTGAAAATGTTTTCAAATGTGATATGTGAAAAGCCTACTACTCTGCAACTCATTTACATAAAAGCGAATGATATGTTAGGAGTTTAAACCATGAGTTTAGCAACTTTTTTGGCAGATAACTTAGGTGAAATTGATAATGCTTTCATTTACTTATTGTGTAAAAACTGGTAGCTTAGTTCTTTAAAAGTAAAAATAGTAAAACATAATAAATACATATTTACTATCAACTTGACTATTTTAGAAAAAATAATTTTTATTAAAAATATAAATAAATAGCAAATTGAGTTAAGGAATTTTCTATGACTTTAGTTAAAATTCATATCTCCAATCTAGTAAGTGGGAAACAGTATACAAATATTTCTTTGACACAAGTATTTTTATTGATTTTCTAATTGAAAATTCATCAATAAGAAATACTAAATATCACTAATTTTATTTTTAATCACAAAATTATGTCATATTTACATAATAAATTATTCACATATCCACAAATAAACAGACATAACACACACACACACATAAATAAATCCAAAGTTTATAAGCATGTATGCAGCAGAAATTTTTATTGCTTATGTTCAATCAATAGGTAAGTCAATTGACTGAGGTTTTCCAGTTACTGGGGAAAGTATAATGATACATAATCATAGAATAGTGAACAATTTTTTAGTTTTTATATTTCTACTGATTAACTTGCTTTTTTCTAAGAAAAGCTTATTCCACTTGTGTTTAATATTCTTAATTGAAAGTTGTTTTATTTGTATGTAATTATATAACTGAACTGAGCATTATATAAATACTTAAATATAATACCAAAGTAGAGTTCCATTTTTATGGAAATAGTCACATTTTTCCCAGTAGGACTTTTGCTTCCTTTTGAAAATAAAGTTAGATCTATCTCTTACTCTCCATAGGAAAGATAGACAGCTCTTCAGTAGCTTCATATAAAATCAGAGTCTCCTAAATTTGAACTCCTCTCCATTTCATGTGCAGGTACCATAACTAAGAAAGTAATTTAAAAAAAAAATGTCAATGAGCAAAAGTATGTTCCCTTGCTTTTTAACACCATGACTAATGATGGGCCTCCTGTTTTGGCAGCAGTTATACCTTTAGAGTAGTGAATGCCTCCCTGCCACCCACAATGGAGACTGTCATGATTTCTCTTAGTAAGTTTTCCCAGTGTGAAATAAACCATCTATCATATTTCATTTTTTTTTGTCATCACCCTAAATAAATGTTCTCTGGCTATTGCTGTGATGACCACGGGTTATTTTTGGTTAAGAATTCAACTGGGCCTGAATACCTACAATTATAACATGAAAAAGTTAAACCAGAAAATGTCTAATGTCTTTTCCGACATTGAAATATTGGGGATGCCAGTGAACAAACAAAATAGATTTATTTTTATATTACAGCTTTGACTCCAATACAGAAAAATGCTAAGGGCTTTTATATCTTTGGGGTAAATTTATAAAATCATGTAACAAATCAAAATCATGGAGATATGAGGCGTGGATTTCCTGCAGTTATAAGCCATTAATCGGGGCAGGAGTAGCCTAGAAATTAATTGAAATAGTGCTTGAAAAATGTGATGGTTAATTAATAGAAGACAGATGGATCCTGGAGAATGACAGTGGATTATCATAAGCTTAACCAAGTGGTGACTCCAATTGCAGCTGCTGTACCAGATGTGGTTCAATTGCTTGAGAAAATTAACACATCTCCTGGTACCTGGTATGCAACTATTGATCATTCAAGTGCTTTTTTCAACAATCCTGTCTAAAAGGCTCACCAGAAGCAGTCTGCCTTCATCTGGAAAAACCAGCAATACATCTTTAAAGCCCTATCTCAGTGGTATATCAGTTCTTCAGCCCTCTAACAAGTTAGTTCACAGGAATCTTGAGTATCTTTTCATTCCACAAGATATCATATTGGTCCATTACATTGATGACATTATGCTGATTAGAACTAATGAGTATGAAGTTGCAACTACTTTAAACTTATTGGTCAGATATTTGCATGTTGGAGGATGGGAAATGAACTTCACTAAAATTCAGGGTCCTTCTACCTCAGTGAAGTTTCTAGGACTCTAGTGGTGTAGGGCATGTTGAAATATTCTCTCTAAACTGAAGGATAAGTTGTTGCATCTGACCCCTCCTACAACCAAGAAAAAGGCACAACACCTAGGGACCTGTTTGGATTTGAAAGGAACAGACTCTTCATTTGATGTGTTACTCTGGCACATCTAACAAGTGACCCAAAAGGCTGCTAGTTTTGAGTGAGGCCTAGACCAGGAGAAGAATTGCAACAGGTCTTAGGCTGTTGTGAAAGCTGCTTTGCAACCTGGGCATTATGATCCAGTTGCCCTAATGGTACTTGGATGCTGTTTGGAGCCTTTGGCAGGTCCATATATGTAAATCACAGTAGAGACCTTCCTTTGAGATTTTGGAGAAAGGCCCTGTCATTATCTGCACGTAACTGCTCAACTTTAAGAAATAGATTTTATTCTGCTACTAGATCTTAGTAGAAGCTGAAGGCTTGATCATGGGCTACGAATTTACTGTGATTCTTGTGCTGCCCATCATGAACTGGATGTTACCTGACCCACTAAGTCGTAAAGTTGGGTGTGCACATCAGCACTCCATCATCAAATGGAAGGGGTATACATGTGATCCAGTCTGAGAAGATCCTAAAGGTATGAGTAACTTAAATGAAGAAGTGGCCCAAATGCCCATGGTTTCTACTCCTACTATGCTACCTTCTCTCTCTCAGCCTACACCTATGGCAACATGAAGCATACCCTCTGATCAGTTCACAAAGGAAGAAAAGACTGGGGCCTGGTTTAGAGATGGTTCTAAACTATATGCAGGCACCACTCAAAAGTGGACAGCTACAGCGCTACAGCCCCTTTCATAGATGTCCCTGGACAGTAGTAAGGTAAAATCTTATCAATGGGAAGAACTTGGTAGGGGGACACCTTGTTGTGCACCTGGGAGGAGAAATGACTAGGTGTATGATTACATTATCTACTGATGGGCTGTGGCCAATGGTTTGGCTGGATGCTTAGGGACCTGGAAAGGCATGATTTGAAAATTGGTGACAAAAAATTGGAGGAAGAAGTATGCAGATAGATCTCTCTGAGTGGGCAAAGGATGTAAATATATTCATGTCCCATGTGAATGCTCACTAAAGATTGACCTCAGCAAAGAAAGACTTTAATAATCAGGTAGATAGGATGATCTATCCTGTGCTTCTGTGGATACTAGTCAGCCTCTTTCCCTAGCTACTTCTGTCATCACCAAATTAGCTCATGAACAATGTGGCCATAGTGGCAGGGATGAGTGTTATGAATGGGCTCACCAACATGGACTTCCACTCACCAAGGTTGACCAGGCCATGACCACCACTGAGTTCCCAATCTGCCAGCAGCAGAAACTAACGCTGAACCCCCCAGTATGGCACAATCTTCCCAGGTGATCAACCAGCTACCTGGTGGTGGATTTATCCCATAGGATCACGTCCATCATGGAATAGGGCAATTTTTTTTCCTTCCTGGAATAGATACTAACTCTGGATATGGATTTGCTTTCCCTGCATGCAATATTTCTGCCAAAATTAACATTTGTAAACTCACAAAATGCCTTGTGATATTCTACACAGTGAATACCATCATGATATTCTACACAGTGTTGCTCGTGATCAAGGAACTCACTACTTGGCCAAAGGAGTGTAGCAATGAACTCATGCTCACAGAATTCACTGATCTTACCATGTTCCCCATCGTCCTGAAGCAGTTGGTTTGATGAAAAGGTAGAACAGCTTTTGAAATCCCAGTTACAGGGCCAGCTAGGTGACAATAGCTAGCACTGCAGGGCTGGGACAAAGTTCTTTAGAAGGCTTCATGTGCTCTAAATTGGCTCCCAATACATAGTACTCTTTCTCCCATAACCAGGATTCAGGGGTCCAGGAATCAAGGGGTGCAATAAAAATGAAAACACTCACAATTGACCCTAGTGATCTATTAGCAAATTTTTTATTCCCTGTTCTCACAGCTTTATATACTGCTGGCCTAGGGGTCTTACTTCCAAAGAGAGGGAGGCTTCCATCAGGAGAAACAACAATGATTCTATTTAACTGGAATGTAAGGCTCCCACTTTGCCACTTTGGGCTCCTCTGAGACAAAAGGCTAAGAAAGGAATTATGGTGGTGGCTGGGGTGATTTACCTGGACTACAAAGGAAATATTAGACTATTATTCCACAATGTAGGTAAGAAATAGCATGTCTGAAATACAGAAGATCCCTCAGGGCTTGTCTTGTACTATTATTGTAAGGTTCTTGTATCCGTTCAAACCCCGAGAGCATGCCAACAGACAACACAAGGCAGTGTGGAGTAACACGCTGTTTTAATGAGTGCCTGGGTGCAGGCGGGCTGAGGTCTAAAATGGCGTCAGCCCCAAGTGAGGACGGGGTAAAGATTTTATAGTCTCCTGTAAACAGGAAGTGTCCTAGTCTGATGTAACTGCTGTGTGGTGCCTGGATGGCCTCTTTCTTCATCTTACGTGTCTTCCGGCCAGGGTAGCTGTCTTCCGACTGGCTCTCTTCCTGCTTTTGCTATCTTACTGACACATGCTGCTGTTGCAAGTGGCCTTGCACCTTGAAGACCGGGCCTGAGAAGGCAGGAGTTACTCATCCCCTTAAGCTTTCAGGCCCCAGGGAGAATCTTACAATTATGCCCTGTGATTAAGGTCAATGGGAAACTGTAATAATCCAATTCAGGCAATACTATGAATAGCTCAGACTCTTCAGGAATGCAGCCTTGGGTCACCCCACCAGGTAAAGAACCATGACTGGCTAAGGTGCTTGCTGGAGACAAAGGGAATACAGAATGAATAGTAGAAGAAGATAGTTATAAATACCAGCTACAATCAGATGACCAGTTGCAGAAATGAGGACAGTAATTTGTTCTAAGTATTTTCTCCTGGTTTTGTGAGGAATACATCTGTGCATATATGTACATATATTAAGCAAATATCTTTGGTTTTGCTTCTCTCATTGCTTTATCATAACAATATTAATTGCATTTGTATAAGTATTTAAGTATTGTTAATTTTATATCATTGTATTTAAGAAAGGGGATATCAGGAGAAGAGTAAACATCACTCAAAGAGTATCTCCTCTTCTGAAGACAGGACTAGTGAGTTTTTGGTTTTACACAACTTCATGTTAAGCAAAACTAATACTTTATTATTGTTTTTATTTGAAGAGTATGGCTTAGGAAGATGTGTATGGATGCCAGTTGACAAGGGTTGGGCTTGTAAAGATTAATTTTAGGTGTCGATTTGACTGGAAGAAGTACCTAAAAACCTGGTAAAGCACTATGTTTGGGTGTGTCTGTGAGAATGTTTCCAGAAGAGATTAGTGTGGGAGACTGAGTGGATTTTCATTTCTTTTTCTTTTTATTCCCCTTTCTGTATTTCCAGGTCTGATGGATTAATTGGGAAAGGTCCATCTTCAATGTGGGTAGGCAGCATCCAATCTCCTAGCAGGCCCAGAGAGAATAAAAACAGAGAAAAGGAAAAATACATTAATCTGTCTGCTGGAGCTAAGATATATTCTGCCTCTCCAGTCCTTGGACAATTCCATACTCTCCAGGCTTTGGACTTCAGGACTGGAAGTCAGGACCACTGACTTCCTACCAGACCCTCAGATTCTCAGGTCTTTGGCCTTGAACTGAGAGTTTACACCAACAGCTTCCTTGGCTTTGAGCAAACATTTGTAAACTAAACAACACACTTCCAAATAATCTATGGGCCAGATAAGTCTGAAGGGAAATTTAAAAATATATTGAACTGAATCAAAATGAAAATATAACATATAAAATTTTATGACACAGCTAAAACAGGGCTATAAGGGATATTTATAGCATATGTTAGGTTAAACTTAAGTGCATTTATTAGAAATGATGAAAAGTCTCAAATCAATAAGACAATAAATGTAATTTACCCTTTAAAAAAAAAAAAAAAAGAAATTTGGACTAAGTTATGCTACAAGCATTCAAAGGTCTCCAGCTTGCAGATGGCCTATTGTGAAACTTCTCAACCTCTATAATCAATTAGCCAATTTATCTAATAAATTTCCTCTCACATCTCTTTCTCTTTCCACCCCACCCCCACCCCCATTGGTTCTGCCTCTCTGGAGAATCGTGACTTATATAGAAAGTAAACAGCTCACTACCTGATGTAGACTATAATTGCTATGTTGCAGGCTGAATTGTGTTTCCCCCAAATTTATACTGAAGATCTAACCCCCAGTAACACAAAATATTACTGCATTTGAATATAAGGTCTTTAAATAGTGATTAAGTTAAAATGAAGTTATTAATGTGGGCCCAATTATGTTACTGGCATCTTTATAAGAAGGAGAAGTTGGGCACAAACAAAAATATAGGGAAGATCATGTGAAGATACAGTGAGGAGACAGCCATCTACAAGCCAAGGAAAAAGGTCTCAGAAGAAACCAACCCTGTAGACACTTTGATCTCAAATTCTAACCTCCAAAACTATGAGAAAGTAAGTTTCTCTTGTTCAAGCCAGGCAATCTGTGGTACTTTGTCATGGCAGCACTAGCAAACTAACACATAGTGAGCAGAAATATCATACAGGATGGTCTAGTCTAGTGGAAAGATGTGAGGTCAGGTGTGCTATAGGTCTGAGTTCAAGAGGGTGCAAAGAAGTAAGCTTTAGAGTTTGGACTCTAAGATACACTGCTGAGCTCCTAATTTTAAAGAAAATAAGAAATGTGCTACATTTTTTTCAATGGAGGAAGAATCTCAAATTAAAAATACAATAACAATAATTAACTGGGGACATAATGAATCAAGTCTTAATTCTAGGAGTTCTCTAAGAGTCCTGAATAATGGGAATACTATAACATTAATAGAAGGCTTAAAATATACCTGACACTACTATTCAAATGTGACTCATTTAATCCTTACAACCCCATGAGGTATCCAATATGATGGTCAATTCTGTCCTACAGGCTGAGAAAAGGAACATGAAGAAGTTAAGTAAATTTCTCAAAGACGACATGCAAATGAAATGAAAAGGAAAAACCAGCATTTTAACTCAGATAATCTGAATCTAAAAATCCAAACACCAACGCATTTTTTTCTATACTCCTTCTTTTTACAGTTTAAATCAGTGGAACAATTCTAGACTAGATACATGTTTTAGTTAATTCTGTTGAAATTTCTACTTTTTTTGTTTAATTAATTGTTTATATGTTATTATTATTGATTTATATGTGTTCAGAAAGTTTAACTCTCTAATATAGTTAGCAACTACTTTATAAATAAGAATACATATTACGTTATGACTAAAAATATTTAGAAATAATTTTTGCTGAATTATGACTTTACTAAGAAGGAAACTAATATCACACAGTTTGAATATTAGAGTAAGCAACAGAAACCAAACTGAAGAGGAATATGAAAATAAAATATTTGTTATTTTTTAAACCTTATGTTTATTACTGGTCATATTCTGAGAATTTGCAAACAAGGACAGTTTTCTCAATTGGTATTTTAAAGCCACAAAATAAAGACGACATACAAATGGCAAACAGGCATAAGAAAAGGTATTCAACATCACTGATCATCAGAGAGAGGAAAATTAAAACTACAAGGAGATATCTTTTCCAGTTAAAATGGCTTATAGCCAAAAACAAACAAACAAACAAAAAACACAGGCAATAGCAAATGCTGGGAGGATGTAGAGAAAAAAGAAGTCTTGTATACTGTTAGTGGGAATGTAAATTAGTACAACCATGATGGAGAACAATTTGGAGGTTCCTCAAAAAACTGAAAATAGAGCTTCCATATCATCCAGCACTTACAGTACTGGGTATATACCCAAAAGAAAGGAAATCAGTATGTCGAAGAAATATCTACACTTTTGTGTTTGGTATAGCACTGTTCACAATAGCTAAGATTTGGAAGCCACCGAAGTGTCCATCAACAGATGCAGGGATAAAGAAAATGTGGCACATATTCACAATGGAGTACTATTCAGCCATAAAAAAAGAATGAGATCCTGTCATTTTCAACAACAACGACAGAAGTGGAGATTTTTAGGTTAGGTGAAATAAACCAGTAACAGAAAGAAAAACATTGCATGTACTCACTTATCAGTAGGATCTAAAAATCAAAACAATTGAATCCATGGATGTAGAGAGTAGAAGGATGGTTACCAGAGGCTGGGAAGGGTAGTGGGGGAATGAGGTTGGATTAACGGATACAAAACACGGTTAAAAAGAATGAATAAAACCTACTATTTGATAGCACCACAGGGTGACTATAGTTAATAATAACTTAACAACTTAATTTTACATTTTGGAATTACTAAAAGAGAGTAAATGGATTGCTTGTTACACAAAGGATAAATGCAGAATAATTACATTATTACAGGGATGGATACCCTGTTCTCCATGATGTGATTATTATACATTGTATACCTCTATCAAAATTTCTTATGTGCCACAGGTATACACCTACTATGTATCCACAAAATATTTTTTTTAAAGACACAAAATAAATCTACTATTAATAAAAAAAAGTTATATAGACTGTGGCATCTTGAGAATTGACTGAAAATATAATAAATTTAAATAACAACTCTACTCCAATACTGGTATTTGTCTGCATATCTATTTGTATATATGTAAGAAATCACAACATATATGCCTCAATATTAGCAATTGTATTAAACTTGCTCCAATATATATATACATGGATAGCAGATGATAGAAAAATGGACATATGTCCATTTAAAAAATATGTGTAGTCAGGATATACCAACTTTAAACATTTATGGGATTGCATTATACTTTATTTAATTAGAATCATTGTTCTACTTATTAGGATATCCATTTAATTACAGTCTTAAACTTTAAGAATTCAGAGGAGACTGGGGCTCAAATTTAGTATATTTCTGTTTTACTTGAACATATATCATGTAATAATAAATTAAGACTACTTCATTTGTTCTAAAATGTCTAATAATTGATGTCAAATATGTTTTATACTTCATAACACTTGTTAAAGCAGTAGAGAAATGCAATTGCACAACAATACGATTTGAACATCTCTTTATATCTAAGATTAATAATAATGATGTTTTAAATTTTATTCACAATAAACCATTATTTACAGAATAATATTGTAATCTTTACCTAAGGGAGTTGCTAATAATATGGAAAGTTATTTAAATAACAAATCATATTGGCTTTCTTAATGTAATTATTTTGAATATAATACATTTTCGTGAAACTATATCCATGTAACTTTTATTATGGTTATTACTATTGTTTTGTCTTCCAATTAAGGAATTTCAGAAATAAAGAACTACAGAATATCTGGTAATGTGAGAATCTGTAGCGAACTTGTTATATTGTTGCTGTTTTTTGGTGTTTTCAGGTTTTCTATAAGATCATTACACACCTTAAACTTTCCAACCTAGAATTTTTCAGATAGAGGCTACATCATTTTTCTCCACTTATTTACTCCCCACTCATTTTTTAATTACTGTATTAATTTTTATCAAAGTTATAAGTACACATATTATGAAATATTAACTGATTCTACACTTGCATTCCTAGTTGTAACTCCACAGAGACAATTATTTTAGAATCTTAACTATGTTGACATATGCCTTCTTCTGGTTAAATATTACTTATATAACTACTTCTTGATTTCTTATTTTGGAACATTGTTTATTAATGAGAATTTTGATCTCTTTCAATCCATCCTCATTTTACTCAATCCTAGTTTCCTTTTTCCACATCACAAATATAGTTAGATTGTGATTTTGGATACACTATAGATTAGTATTCAGATTTATATTATTCTGATAATGTAAATTTTACTTACATGTCAGTTACAGGGTATTTGATCATATCATTTTATGTTTTGGTAGGAATTCACAATTTCTTAGACTTAGTCATAATTTTGTTTGCTTTAGTTTCTGAACATATCTGTACTTGTTTCCTATGGTTGCTAAAACAAATTACCATAAACTTTATAGTTTAAAATAACAGAAATTTATTCCCTCAAATTTCTAGAGGTCAGAAGTCTGAAATCCGGCTGCCACAGGGCCATGCTTCTTCTGAAGCCTTTAGGAAAGAATTATGTTTTTTTCCATCTTACAGCTTCTGTTGGTTCTTGGTGATTGTGCCTTGTGGCAGCATAACTCCAGTCTCTGCCTCCATCATTTCTGTGTCTTTGGCTCAAATATCCCTCCCATTTCTCTTATAAAGATGCCCACACATTTGATTTAAGGTCCACTCTAAATGCAAGATAATCTTATCTTGAGATTGTTAATTAAATCTGCAATGGCCTAATTTTCAAATAAGGTCATGTTCACAAGTATTGGGGTGAAGTCTTGGACACATCTTTTTGAGGGATACAATTCAAGCCACTACAGTATCACAGTATCAAATGTGTACAAGAACATTCACTATTTTATCTTAAATTTTAAGCAAATCTTTTCTAGAGCCTCCAGACCTGCACCAACTTAGACAGTGGTTCTCTTCGCCAGATACCTGGCTCTTATTTTAGGAACCCCTTTCAGAGTCATCTGGAGAATTACTTCCATCTGTGTCTTTTGTTGTTGAGTCCCTGTTTTCTTAATCCAGTTTCTTACTCTTTCTTTGTTTATATCCTTCATTTTTGTATGTCTGTCTTCTCAATAGTTCTTTGAAAAAGAAAAAATGAGACTCTTCATGTCTATGAATATCTTAATTCCAAATTTACCTTTAACTATAAATGCTGCAAAACATGAATGTGTAGATTTTATGATGTGTAAGTAGTAGGTGAACTTTCATCTTGTTTGTAGTAGCCTGTTTACCACTTGATTCGT
The DNA here is from genome assembly GCF_028885625.2 of Pongo pygmaeus. Taxonomy (NCBI): domain Eukaryota; kingdom Metazoa; phylum Chordata; class Mammalia; order Primates; family Hominidae; genus Pongo; species Pongo pygmaeus. The sequence goes on from NC_072377.2 coordinate 29,245,613, forward strand.
GGTACTGAGCTTTGCTCAAAATAGAAATAATATACACTAGTGGGTGTGGCAGCATAACTATTTATATCCCAAATCTCCCTCAGAGGTATACATTATCAGCTCATCTACATTATTTCTTGAAAATCAAAATTGTTTGACTTGTGTCCCTGAGTTTGTTTGTTTGATTATTATTTCAATAGCTTTAAGGGTACAAGCGATTTTTGGTTACATGTGCACATTGTATACTGGTGAATTCCTCGGTTTTAGTTTACCCATTACTTGAATAGTGTTCATTGTACCAAATAGGTAACATTTTATTCCTAACCCCTCTCTCACCTTCCCCTCTTCAGAGGCTTCAGTGGCCATTATACATCTATGTAGGCTTTTGTGTACCCATAGCTTAGCTCCCACTTATAAATGAGAATGTGCTGTATTTGATTTTTTGTTCCTAAGTTACTTCACTTAGGAAAATAGCCTCCAGTTCCAGACAAGTTGCCAAAAAAGAAAATTTTTAATATCTTTTATGGCTCAGTAATATTCCATGGTGTGTATGTGTATATATGTATACATACAAATACATATGTGTGTATGTATGTACAAATATTTCTGTACGTATTTATAATAACATTTTATTTATCCATTCATTGATTAATGGGCACTTAGGTTGATTTCATATCTTTGCAGTTGTAAATTGTGCTGTGAAGATCACACACATGTGCAGATGTCTTTTGGATATAAACACTTCTCTTCTTTTGAGTAGTTACCCAGTAGTAGGATTACTGGAGAAAATAGTAGATCTACCTTTAATTCTTTGAGAAATCTCCATTCTGTTTTCACTACAGGTTGTACTAATTTACATTGCCACCAGCAGTGTATAAATGTTCTCTTTTCATCACATCCACACCATCTATTGTGTATCTTCTTTTGAGAAATGTCTGTTCATGTCATTTGCCCACTCTTTAATGAGATGATTTGTTTTTTTCTCACTGATTTGTTTGAGTTTCTAGTTTATTTATTATGTGAAGTCATGTAGCCTAAGCTTTTCTGAGACTCAGTTATCTCACACATATTTCGATGTGATTTGGATTCTGTGCAACTCTGAGACAGAACACTAGAAGCTGTGTTTGGGTGTTTTAAGACTCCCAGTAGATCACAGTGTCTCCTAATGATATAAATATTTTGCCTGAGATAAAACTTATGAATGTAACTTGTTAGAGTCTTGAGTCTTATCAGTTATCCCACCAAGTGTAATTACTGCAGATATTCCTTTCATTTGTGTTTTTAAAACATATTTCCATATATTAATTGTTATTGTTTTTTGGAAAAATGTTTTTGTATATTCTGATCCTTATGTTTGATTAAGCCCACTGTGTTATTTTCTTTACGTTTCTAGGATCTTACTTTGATATTAACTGACCTGAAATGTCATGATTGACTCGTTATCAGTGTAGGATTATTTGTATCCTACCAGCTGTACACTTGATATCTTCTTTTAATCTAGAAATATGTGGATTATTTTCTGGAATTTCTATCATTGGGCTTTTATATCAGCAAGGCTGGTCCTATAAGTTTATTGTCTTTTAACTTTTTATCTTTTTGTGCTTTTATGTATAACTTATTTAACCTTAACTGTATATTATTTCAGTTACCATATAATTACCTTACAAAAACCCGTTTTCTCCCTCTGGCTATTCTTTTACATAGCATCCAGATTTAAATAGCTTCTCATACTGCTTTTTTTTTTTTTTTTTTTGGAGACAGAGTCTCGCTCTATCATCCAGGCTGGAGGGCAAGGGCATGATCTCGGCTCACTGCAACCTCCTCCTCTCAGGTTCAAGCAATTCTCCAGCCTCAGCTGGGAGTGCATGCACTTGCCACTGGGTTTTGCTAATTTTTTTGTATTTTTAGTAGAGATAATGTTTCACCATGTTGGCCAGGCTGGTCTCGAATCCTGATCTCAGGTGATCCTCCCGCCTCAGCCTCT